>NW_023458557.1:96333216-96348666 GCF_013731165.1 Rhagoletis pomonella | reverse complement strand
AATATGAATATAAAAATGAAAATGAATACCGTAAATGAATATGAATGCGAAAATGAATATGAATACGAAAATTAATATGAATACGAAAATGAATATCTATTATTGAATACCGAAATGAATATGAATTTAAAAATTAATATGAATACAAAAACGAATATGAATATGAATACGAATACAAATACGATTACAAAGCGAAAGCTAGGTATGTGTACGAACGATAACGATTTCGATAAATGTATCTTGAAATAAATTTTTAATGAATTACATATATGCAGTGTCCAGAAAAAAAAGTAGTGACGGGATAGTTTATCAAGTTTTTGCTATGTTTCTTTTATTTATATTTTGTTTACGTTTTTATGAAAGTATAGCTCACTATCTAACAAAATTTATGTAAGTCCGAATTCGAAACTTTGTACAAAAATTAGGCAAATTCGACAAAGTTTTATCAAAATTTAAAACTTTTTAATCCGAATGTTTAGCAAAAAAATTTGGTATGCAATTTTTGCATAACAAAATCCACATTTGAACTTACCGTTGATTTTTGGCAATGTTATTTCTGCCGGTGTCAAGCATGAATATAAAGTTTGAAATTTTTATGAACACTTGTTAGAACTCGCCGATTTTTTATAAATCTTGTACAAAGTTTGAATTTCTGACTTATATGGTTTTTGTTAAAATAGTTCGCACACTTTTATAAAAAAATAATAATAAACAAAAGAAAAGTAACCAACACTTTTTAAAATGATGCGTCCCTATTTATTTGCACGCCACCGTACTTAAGTGATTAATACATTGCAAACAACACCGAAAATAGAGTTTTATGCATGGTCACAAAATCGATGAACACATACCTACACCTACTACGTTGAAAACACCATCGAAAATATTGTCGCTCAAAATTTCGATAATAATGTACATTTGTATAGCTATAAGGATTTACATACTTATGTATGTACATTCAGAACTGAATTCATTTTTCAAAATTTACTATTTTGAAACAAATTTAAATAGGACAATTAACTATTATTTTATTTAAAGTTATACTAAATTTTTCCACCCCATTAATTTAAGCATTTGAAATTTTGTCAGACCAAACATTTGACCCACATTCGCAAACCGGTTAGTGATCCAACGAAAAACTAGGCACTAGAAAAAAAAAAACAATTAAACTTTGCAGGCAAACTCTTTGCGGAATTTTAAATGCAAAACTTTTTTGTGCATTTGGCAGCCAAAGTACCGCAAAAGGGCCAACATTTGTTTGTAGTTTACGAAAAAAAAAACACCAAAAAGACACAAAAAACCAAAAAAAAAAACAACACTAAAAAAGACATTTATCTGTATATGAAAGTGGGCATGGAAAGTGAATTTTAGCAGTAATTCAAGGAATTGCAGAAGTGACCGAAAAGTGCAGGAAAAACGGAAAATATTATATAAATTATGTGTGTGCTTAGTGTTGTAAGTGGGTATAAAATTTGGGGGTTTGCGAGTCGGAATAGCTGAAAAAATGATAGACTGCTGGCTGAGCAACTTATCACCGAAAATTACTTGTCTACTTTATAAAAAAGTGCAAAAAATGGATGTACACCCAAACTAAGCAGGCGAAATGGCAATTAAAGGGAAAGCATCAATACCTCAATTCTTGAATTCAAGTGAAAACTTCAAACTATTTTTAATGGATTATTTTAACGTAATTAGCTTAAAGTATCGATGCACTGAATAAATGGAGAAGAAAGATGACGCCAAAGGCAGGTGGAAGTAAAATTCGCTCATAACCCATAAATAATCGAGTTCCCAAGAACAAATTACATATTTAGCAAGTCGGAATGCACATACGTACAAACGTATGTATGTAGAGATATAGGTATGTATGTGTACATTGGCGCCCAAAGTTATATAAATTTATGGTAATGGTCGGTTTTGTACATTGCACATATGCTTGCACTATATGCCACATACATACATACACATATACAAATACATGTATATACTTTATAATAGCACACTGTGCGTACATACAAACCTAGTCAGAGGCGTTTTCCCACACGTTGACAGCAATGACTAAATATTTGCTACATAATTTCCGCACAAATGAAATTCAATGAATTCAACGCACACATTCACGCTCTGGTAAACACAAACACACCGCTATATTTTATATAGTCCCTGCAGGGAGAGCTGCTAGTTGTGAACTTGAATTTTACCAGTTTACGTTTCAGCCCAACTAGTTTACGTTCTATCCTTTATCAGTGTTAGCAACAGGTATTTTTAACATGGCGATGTCCTACGAGATGTCAATTTTCAGGCTACGCATCAGCATCTACCAGTAGAAATACTAGTAGCATTATACCAGTTGATGAGATAGTCTGCCAATTCATCCCCCGTAAAAACCAAAAGTATGCCATTTTGCTTGTGGCACTCCGACCGTCGCAATGGCCGACCGAGCAAAGCACTGGCGTGTTATTTCTGAGGTCCAAGGTGTAGGTCCTGACGTATGAGATATTTTTATTATATTTTTTTATTTTATTTAATTTTATTTGATTTTTTTTTAATCTATAAACTGTTTTTTTTTTTTAATTTTGTTTCATGACACCAGTATTTCTTTCCATATGTATGTTGCAATGGAACTCGATTTTCAAATTCGTTACTTATCTTTAAATTGAAATAATTATATTGACTACTTACACTGATTTAATTTGAAAAATCTTAACCACCTCCAAGCGGTGAACTATTGACTGGTTTGGCTTTTCATTGCAGGGGTACTATAGGCATATCTTTTGCACTTATATTCACTGGTTCGCATGTGTAGCAATATCTGTGTGTACCTACATAAGCACGTGCATGTGTGTGCAATCAGGGGCGGCGAGAGACGTGGGTAGGGTGGGTACCCACCTGAAATTTTTAAAGGTAGGAAACTACCCACCTGAAAATTTTTTCCCTTTTCTGTTTTGTGTAGGGTGAAAAATTATTTGCGCTCGACAATACATGGCTCAACCATGTAGCAATATTGCATTCTTATCAGGAAGCAGTTGATAAATTAGATTTATAAATCCTCATGAACGACTTCATTTCTCGAAATTCAAAACGAATGGGCGTGTTTTCACTGCAGAAATAAAATTTTTTCGAAATGTGATTAAATGACAATTTCTATGAAATATATACACACATATGTACAGCCCTAATCTGTGTAGTACTTGACAAATTAAAATTTTTTATAATTTGTCACATTTTTATTATTTATCAAGAATTGGAATTCTAGCACAGAAATCAAAAGCTCCTTTCTTGATAAATTTCAAGATTGAGAATGCTATTGGGTAGTGTTTACAAATTGAAATTTCATATGAAAATTATAAATTTTGTATATTAAAAAATTTGTTTCTAACATTTAAACACTGCATGTGCCGGCATTTGGACCTGGGACACACAGAATTATAGCCGACATCTCTACCTACTCGGCTACGGTAGTCAAAAGCTTTTTCGCTTTTAAATTCAAATTTTTCATATGTGACAATGAAATCGGTTCCACTCATGTGGAAATCAGTTCCCCTCATGTGGAAATCGTAGAGCTTTTTATTCTATAAATATTGGCAGAGAATGCGATGGGAGCTTTTACTTGATAAAAATCTTCATCAAATTTCTTTACAAATAATTTATCAAGAAAACACAGAATAAATGTATTTTACACGAAGCAATAAGTTTTTCTAATGAAGCCTGTTAACCTTTTCAATTACATCGACAACATATTTTCTTTACCTGTATACTCTTGCCACCAGCAAAACTACCCACCTCTGCACAGGGCGTTTCGCCGCCCCAGTGTGCAATTTAATGGATGGTTGTGGGTGTGGGCGCTACTGCATGAAAGTAAACGCATACCAATTCTGGTATTCACTGTTGTTTGACATCCGCAAATGAATTTATGTGCTTACCCATTTCTGTGCTCATACATATGTATGTACATACTTATAATTTGCGCACATATTCGTACATACATACATACATACATAAATACAAATCCTTGTAAATGTTTAAAACTAATGTTGGTGGATACAAATGTGGGCTTTCATGAAGGGACTGAAAAGAAAGCAGTTGCTTATAGAGGTTTTTTCGGCTAGATGTCCCTCGATAGGCAAGCGAAAAGTTTCAAGGCATCCGTAAACGGTGAAACTCCCTTTCTGTTTAAAAAGTTCAGGGTTCAACTATGTCTACGCGTTATGCATTTCCAAAGAATTTATTAAATTCGATACAAATATATTGAGAAGAAATGGGTTTCAAGAATATTGTTCAAGGACATACTGGCAATACTGATGCTGCATCGGCGACAGTTAACAATAGAATGACCAGGTCCTTTCACCTACCAGTAAGCCCGTTGTGCCAAAATTTACACACTATATTTAATGTGATTGGGGCTGAAATGCATCCTCGCTTTCAGAATTTGGTTCATTAGGATGACATTCTGGACCTTGAAAATCATCTTCCGTAATATTGTTTATAATATCTAAAATTTGATTCGGATTGGTAACCGACATTTTACCGTTTACAATGTAGCACATATTTATGCTGCAGCAGTATATTTACACTATTCTTTTCTAAAAGCTGGAGGAACGTGAAACCATTTTTAATTTATATTTATTTGCACGATTTATTTATGTAAAATATTACTTATGATTTGTTCGCTATGAATAATGTAAAATCAAGAAATTTCTAAACCCCACTCGCAACAATTTAGCTTTTATAGTACATTAAAAATTTAGATGTGCCAAATTTGGCCCACCGAGTATTCTAGTGTTAAGACATTACGAGCGACAAATGAAAGCTGATGACTAGAAGGTGTTCAGCTATGCCAGAACACTGACGAGCAGATAACTGCTGTCGGACTGATAACAGATCGCATATGACAAATTACATGTCATTAGAACCAAAGAGCTAGTAATAGATCGCTGATTTGGTTCCCTCCATTGAGATAATGACAACATTCGAGAACCTAATCTCTCGGCGAGACTCTAATGATTTGGTATAAATATTAGTTCGATAGTTGAAACCTTATCTAATTGTGATATTTAAGTGTACGGAAAAGTCACATAAGAACCACTCGTCGCATTTCGTCTCTCTTTTTAATTCTAATTCAATATCAACAGATTAACCAGATTGAATATAAAAATTTTTCAATGTAAAACAAAGTCGGGTTAGTGACAACTTTAATAAGTCAAGAACGGCTCGACCGACTTCTATGATATTTTATTTGTTGAATTTGTATCCGCACTGAATAGCAGAATAACTAGGAAAAATTAAAGAAAAAAAAAATATGAAGAAAATTCATTTTGTATTAAATTTTGTATGGAACGGTTTTTTTTGAATTTCAATCATGGTCTTTTTTATGTAAACCTTCTTTAGTGGCGGGAGTGAATTGAAAAATTATCATCACCAATTAAGTGTAAATGCAATTATAAATATATGCTTTAATGTTAAACCTGAATTAAAGAAACGTGCCAAGCAGTATGTATCTCAACGCACCTCATCCCAGCTCATCACAAATCACCTCAGCTAACTTTAAGTCTTCTCAACTAACCTCAGTTCAGGAAGTTCTCATTCCGAGAAACCCAATGTTGCCAACCGATATGCCATTCGAGTTTAAACCAATTCAATTTCCGATTCGTCTTGCATTCGCTATAACGATCTACAAATCACAAGGCCAATATGTGGGTTGGTTTTTGGCCTGAATCTAGAAAGTCAATGTTTCTCTCACATTCAATAACGCGTAATATGTTCACTTGGCAGAAACCATGAGCCGGTCGAGATTCACTAGTTCTTCTAGCTACATTTAACTTAGACTTACTACCGAAAAAATGTTGCCCTATCAGTGGTCCTACGCACAAATACTAAGGAGAGCGCAATGAATAAATAGGCAACATTTAATGATTTGTATTTTAAGCCCCATCCTTGCCGTACACCTGTGCTTTACTCAATTATACACACTCCCACAAGCAATTTTGTGTGCGCTCGTGTGCGTAGAATATACGAAATATCCAGGTTTTCATGCACGAGTGGAACAACAGGAAAAGCAAAAATCAGAAAACAAACAGCAATAAAAACAAAACTATGAATAACTTCATTAGCAATATGCAAGCCAATAATAGCAATCAACAAGCAACCACCATTTCTGCCAGTGCTGACAACTGATGCAAGCGATAAGCTAGCTTAATAAAAACTATCACCACATACAACATAAATGGCAGCAAAATTTAAATTAGAGTAAAAACAAAAGCGGCAAAAATCAATAAGGACTTGATATTTACATACATATGTATGTATGTACATATGTAAGAGTAGATAGGCAAGGATGTTTAGTTTATATTAAATAATGTATTATGCAAACGAGACGCCTATTAAATATTTGTCAAATGTCTGTTTGTATAACAATTAGGAAAAATTCAATGAAGCGGTTAATGCGTTTGTGTTAATTTGTTTTCTTTTGTTAAGTGATGCGGTTATGTAATGCGTATAAAAACAATTTAAAAGTGAACGTTTTTTGGGAAAATTAATGAAAATTGCCCTGGTTGATCGGTTTGTTATTGTATGTGAATATTCATACCTACATATAAAAATTCATTGTGCATAAACAATTTGGAAGACCTATACGCATATTGCCTGGATTCTAGGTAAGTAAAAATTTAACGAGAATATAAGGTTCTCACTTCAGCCTTACGCTAAACGGACAAATTACAAAATATTAGAAATGAGCATTTGTAAACGAAATCACTTGAAATAAAAGAAAATATCTTATAATACAATTAATGCTACAACATACTGAAGCGAGATGCGCCACGTTACATACTTAGTATTTTTTTTTTGTCCTCGTAGCATAAAAAAGTTTACCAGCATTTATGGATATTGCGCGGATCACGAATCGAACCTGGTTCCTACCAAGTGCGCATCTCTACCACGCAATTACAGCTCATACCACCATACAAAAGCTAAGTGTGTAGTTAAAAGCTGACTTCGCCAAAGTGGCAGTTGGCTCAATAGTATTTCAAAGTTGATTTAAGCCTTGCCATTCACGTGGTGCACGTTGATAGGATATGAAGCTGGATTTTTTTTTTTTACTAACAGATCTATTCTGCGCTGGTAACATAAATTTTATAACCGGTAATTAAAGTGTCTGTAAATTTTTAAACCTTTTTCGCCATCTCATAAGCTGGTAAAATATTGCCCCGTAAAATATGCAATACAGGAATTTCCACAAATCTTCATAGCTGAGTTGCTGAATATTTTCACTGCATTACCAACGTACCTAGAATTGCAGTGACAAAAAGTGGTAACATTTTTTGGTAGTAAAATTTTCCGGTCACAAAATCTTCGGTAACGTACAGAATAGACCTGTAAGTAGTTATTTATTTGATCTGGACTGATATCCCCGAATTTCCTCTGTTGCCAAAGTTTTAAAGCCTTCCCTTTTCGTGAGCTAGTTGCTTTGTTGTTGCTGTGCCGCTTATAGCTATGTATTATGGAATTCTTGCGACCATCTGCGTAACACTCGCTAACGTCATATTTCCAACGATTTGGGTCACACACAAGGCGTATGAGTAACGGGCACATTTCACCTACCACAGCAGAACAATAATTTCGCTATTATTGGCAAATTCTCTATTTTTAACGCATCCAACATTAAACTTGTGCCAAGCTCAGCGGTTTACAAGAAAATTCTAAGCTTACTAAGCAATTAGCGAACTTTAAAAATACGTAATTGCCTATGTCGAGGCAACTAGGCAGCAATTTCATAGCTTGCGTTGAGAAGTTCAAACGAAGTGACGTCATTTTTCAGAGAAAATCTATTTTTAAAGCACAGTAAAATGGTTAGAAAGCAAATTATGGATCACAGCGCTATTTGAAGGTGTAATAAAAATATGTTGCATATTTTTAGGCTTTAAAGCAAGTTTGCTTATACTGTTGTTGCGATATATAGGAATCTACTTGCATATACAAATACTATATGCCACTGTGATTAATTGGCTGCCAGACAAGTGCATATGAATGAATGTATGTGAAATGATGTTAATAAACAAATGTATGTACATATATATGTACATATATAGGCTGCACACTTGCCGCCCACCAGTCAGCACGCAGGCAGACACTTTATTAACTTCCAAATGTTGAGTAGCATATTTTTTAGCGCATATCGATAATCGCATAAAGCAAAGTTGTTGAATGTGTGTGTTCATATGCATGTGCAAGCAACAACACCTCCATTGATACATTGGTATACATATACATATATGTATATGTAAAATAAACGATGTGCAAATAGGTATGCTGGTGTCTGCATATCACGATGCATTCATTACATCGCGTGCATAAGTTTATGGAAGTACTATGTATGTAAGTACGTAGGCGGCTATGTATGTATGTATGTACATATAGTATTTACGTTGGACTACAACAGGAAACATATTGATGAGGAAATAACTTGGCGTTTTATACCATTAATAAATATAAATTGGAATTTATTTAAGCGTATGATTTATTTAAGTTATCCGATATAAATTTAATTCACATAAACTTTGGTTATTTTGCTTGCGAACAAGCCTTTTACCATTTTTTTCGCATGCACGGGAGTATAGAATGTGTACATACTTCCGCATACATGCAGCGCGCGCCAGAAGATAGCACCTCAACATTTTGACCTGTTTTGAATGTGTTTATTTTTTCTTGTTTCACGTTTTTTATTTATAACATTTTTTTTTATAAAATTGTAGCTCATTATATAACAAAAGCCACATAGATCCAGGTTTCAAACTTTGCATAAAAATTAAAAAAAAAAAAAATCAACAAAATTACATCAAAATTCCAAGCTTTTTAATTACAAAGTTGGTACGCAATTTTATAGCACACTCGTCATAAATTTTAGTACAATAAAGTAGATGTTTGAAGTTGCGACAAAATCTTGTTGTTTTCTTGATACACTGTTTGTTTGTCAACAGAGTCCATGATTTTCTTCTATACAAAATATTCATATTTTTTACTATTTCTGTTGATTATAAAAGTGCTTTGCTTTTGCTTTAAATTTTCTTGAAGAAATAAATATACGAGCATTTTTTCTGGAGTGCTGCAAACTGAAGGCTCAATTAGTCTAGAGTTAATTTACGCAATGTATACTAATATCGACGGCTGAGTGGAAGATCGACCTATCTCGGCAGCCAGTTCGAAAACGCCCAATTTCAGACAACTTTTCAAGAATGCCCTACTTCATAATTTGGTGGAAGAACGCCCTATCTCAAAATTTGGTTCAAAAACGCCCTACCGACTCAAAAACCGAGATAGGCCGATCTTCCACTCAGTCGACGAGATATTGGAGGAAAATACAAAAACAAAATTTTTTCGCTTCTGGCTAAGTTGACGTTGTTCAGTAATCATTGACGATTTCTTACGTAAGTTAAGTTAAGACTAGACTAACAGAGCTTTAATTTAAGAAAGTTTGATAGAAGAAAACTTCTTTTCCATTATTTGTGCGTCATTTTATATATGTTTTTATTTTTTAGTGAGAGCTGAACAGCCTTATAATACAAATCCAAAAAAGTATGCGAATTTTTTGCTGCTATGTTGCTTTACCATACTTTCTTAAGGGTTTCTAGATGAACATAAAGTCGACCATTCTATATGTATGTATAAGCGTGTTGCCTAAAAATGTGATTTTTTTAGTTTCGACGATCTTTTAGTAAATGAGCGATGTGCTGGTATTTTCAATTGAAGTGGCAATATCAGCTTTGCTTGCCTACTTTCGTAGGCGCTATAAGTGAATATACATACATACTTGTAATATGTGCAACAATATTCACTGTTGATAACAAATGTGCTAACTATTAGCCAGTAGGATTATATGTACGAATTCCATTTATTTATTTATTTCTGCTATTTTTCGTACTTCGCTTAAATTGTGTTTACCGTCAATTTCACTTATTTTGTTATATTTGTAGCCATTTTTTTCTTACTGAAGTCTAAGTCTATTGTTGCTATGCGCAAATAGTCGTAACTTCAATTTCTATATAGTTTTTTTTTTGTCTGTTGCGATTTCACTTGTGTATAAATAGCATTTAGTTTAGCTGTCTGTCGCTGAGTCGTTTATCTCATTACCGGCCGGTACCAATATTTGACAAAGTATACCTAATCGTGTTCACGTAACACATTACAATTAAGTGTAGGACAAGCATGCTTGAACATAAAGTGGCGGTGATAAATGGATGAATTTGCAAGCTAAAATTTTTTGATATTTTTTCATAAAAATATGGTCCATGCTTTAACAAAAACTATATAAATCACACTTTCAAACTTTATACACAAGTTGAAAAATTCCACAAATTTGTAACTAAATTTCGAGGTTTTTAACCAGAATTTTTAGAAATTTTTTGGGTATGCCGTTAACAAGCTTATAAAATTCTAGTAAAATAAGTGCAAGTTTTGAGCGGCTAAAAAATCGCATTGATTTTTAATAATGCTTTTTTTCTTTTGCTGACGGATTTTACGTTTTTTTTTTTTCATATAACTAGCAAAATTTAGGAAAACTGCCGTTGACTTTTTTTCTTATTATTTTTTTTTTTGAAAACTGTCTTGCGCATATTCTTTCATAAGAAATTCATGTTTGTATGGAAGAAAGTGCGCTGTCAACTAAAAAAAAAAAATTATTAAAAATCAATTCGATTTTTTTGCCGGTCAAAACTTGCACTTATTTTACTAGAATTTTATAAGCTTGTTAACTGCATACCCAAAAAATTTCTAAAAATTCTGGTTAAAAACCTCGAAATTTAGATAAAAATTTGTGGAATTTTTCAAGTTCTGTATAAAGTTTGAAAGTGTGATTTATATAGTTTTTGTTAAAGCATGAGTCATATTTTTATAAAAAATATCAAAAAATTTTAGCTTGAGAAACATTGTAAATATTAAAAACGTAACACCATTCATCCATTTTTGACCGCCACTGTATGTACTTAGGAAAACAGAAATATATGTAGTTGTATACAGATGTTTTTTCGAAGAAGCAATTAAAATTTAATAATTGTTCGCTGTCTTTAATTATCTGTTGCTTGCTAAGTTTTAATGCGCATTTTGAGATGAAGATAGCGATTAAGTAGAGATAAAAATCAGTATAGATATAAGTTTTTTAAAAATCCTCTAACTTTGCAGTAATCGTTCTCAGACTCGGGTTGTAAAATTTTTCTCTCCGAGCTGGAATCTGGAAAGCTAATTTTGTGCTTTCAAAAACAAAAAACAAACCCAAATGAATACATTAAACTTTTCAACAAACTTTATTATTTTTATTTGCCAACAGAATTGCAATTGTATAAGAATCGATGCAAAGTTTTTTCACTTCACTACTCATAGAACTAAAAAGGCTCCTGGGAACCTTAAAAATCAGCAGCGCCCTAAAAGATACACCGTTACAAGTTGAAGTCGAATTTCACTCCTCATCTTAAATTTAGTTTCTTTACCATAAAGGGCGAGTAATTCCAATTTCATTTCTCATTCTATAATTCTCATCAATTTTATGAACGTTCCTAAAAGTTTGTATATGTAAATTGTATGCTCAAATTTAGACACACATCTCTTGTTCACTAGCGGCCTTAACTACCTCTTGGCTTAACATTAACATCTACTCAAAGTAAAGAAGTGCTTTAAACTCTACCCTTTAAGGTTATCTCTAGTTCGGACTTTCGAAAAAATCTATTCTCCAGGCGTTTTTTCTATAATTGGAAAGTGGAAAAAAATATTTGATGCTTTGTTACACATTTTAAGTGTTTGGTCAAGTTTCCCCTTCGATTTGCAGTGTGCGTCTTGATGGTGTTACACAAATGGTAGAACCTACAGTTTTAAGCCGCCTTTTTATGGCGGAATGTCTGTTATGATGAGGTTCTTTATGAGAAAGTTTTTATTCAGAGTGTTGGCATTGTCTGCCGAGGGACTGACTTTATGGAGGCTAACAGACCTTGGATTCGCATTCAGTGCATCGAATAACATAGGGATATAGAGGTTTGGTTCAATATGCACAAACTTGTTTTTTTTTTTTGTAAACCTCTGTTTTTATTTTTAAGGCCAAACTAACAGGACATGCAGAAAATAACTGATAATTTTTGATTATTGATCAAAATTTAAAGGGGTTGTAATTTTACGTGGTTTTTCGCGACTTTAGGAGATTGTTTCACAATATTTTTTTGTGGCTCTCCACGATTTTTCGGGTCTTTTCGAGATTTCTTGGTTCCTTCGGTTTTTTTTCGGTCCTTCGGATTTTCTAGGGATTCTCCAGGATGTTTTTTTTTTTTTGAGTTCTCGGAATTCTTTTGGGATCTTCGGATTTTCTTGGGATTCTTCGAAGTACGGCATTTTTTAACTTTTCGAAACTCATTTGATTCCTGCAGGATTTTTGCGCGAAATTTTTTGGCATATTTTTGGTTTTTTTTTTTTGTAAGCCTATACGAATTTGCGTGATATTTTCATATTTCATTCAGAATATTTTTCGAGAATTTCCTGTCTCAGCTTTGATTCAAAAAGCAAAAATAATGGCGGTGTTCTTGTTTAAAACAACAAAGATCACCAGTTGACTTTTTTTTTTAATGTTATAAAGTGGATACTCGAAACGCTTCTTGAATGCAAGAGATCAGTTGGGATATAAACAGAAATATTTACATTATTAAAAAAAAAAAAGTGGTATTTTTTTAAATCGACATACTCTTTTAGGAAAAATGTTAACGTACGTATCTTTTTTCTCCTGATTCGCTATAACCACTTTGTAACTATGATAGTCTGCTCTTCAATTCAATTCCGCGAAGCAGCACAAAAATGCACATGACACTTCCCTTGAAACCCATTAACGAACTCATTAAATATTGCAGTGACAAATAAACCAAACGAACCTGTCTTTTGTCAACTGAATGCCGTGGATAATCTTGCGTTACATTTTTCCCGCAGCCAAGCCCAGCTATTTTCACAAGCAGGCATAAATTTGTATGTAGGTACTTGCACAGTGTCTTCCACGTAAATTATGAGAAAATATTCTTAGAAAAGGAATTTCGCATGTGCACGAGCGAATTGCTACGGCTGACACTTATCCGTTTTGGCACCTTACCCCCTCGGCCAAGAGCGCTCCCGTTGCATGAGATGCACAGCATTCTGCCACGCTGCTCTGTTGGTACTTGTCGCCTGCCTACGTCTTTACAGAAACACACAAAGGCAAGAATATTGTGGAAAAATCTGACATAATAATAAAGAAAGCTGTGATGGAGCAAAATTTTGTATTATGTAGCAAGGGAACTTGAGAAAGAGAATGCACGGGTAGTGTAAAACCAAAAAAAAAAAGCAAGAAAAAACACCAAAATAATAGAGAAGCGCTAAAAAGGAATGCAAAATCTTAATGCTCCCATTTTTCAATGCTGCAGAAATCAGGCTAGCGCATTTACTTCGAGCGAATGCGGGTAGTATTTCGATGAAGCAGCAGCGACGACGAACAGCCTCGACTTACAATGGCAGCATCAGCAGCAGCAGCAGCAGCAGCACAGCTACTAACAACACTGCCGCGCGTTGGGCGCCGTTTATTATTCAAGGACATGGCCACATTAAAAACTTTCAATTTTGCTGCGTCTGCCCAGTCACCCATCACCCATCACCCGTCACCCGCCAGTCAACGCCCGACGCCCAACGCTCGACGCCCAACGCCCGACGCCCGACGCCCGATGCGAATGCAACTGCTGAGTCACAGTTAGTGTGCAGCAATTTTCCAAATGTGTGTCGGTTTTGTTTGTCTGCTGATCAAGATGGTGGCGATGGTTGTTCGTTTGGCGGTAGTTAGCTTGGTAATTTTTGTGCGGTAGCGCGCCGACGGGTGTCAAGTAAGCAGCGTGTGGGAAGGAGAGTGCGAGGTTTAACGCGCACACCACAGCCATATCCTGGCACTTTTCCTGTTGCATTTATTAGTCGTCGTGGTAGTGGCGCTTATTTTTAGGATTTTGGTTTTGGTTTTAAAGTACTATAGTTAATCTTCTCCCTTTACATATTCGGTTCTGTTTTAGACTTTCAAACAATAAGATTTGGCAACGCTTTGAGAGCGATAGGGGGAATGTTAGAAGGTTTCTGGCTTATGGGTTGATTAGCGTGATTTGGTGTGTGCCTTAGTTGCGATAACCTTCAGCTAATTTTAGATAAAAAGTAGACTTTTGAGATAATAAATAGCATTTGATCGATTCTGGGAAAAGCATAAGGGTGTTATTTCTTTTGTGAGGCAACATAAAGCGCTGAAAGTTTAATTAAACGCGACCAGTGCCTGGTTCGAAAGGTATGCTTTGGTTTACCTCCAAATATTCCTTATCACTTCGGCTGTCTGAAACCGATTTAAAGAGAACATCTATCAATCATTTAGGACAAAATCTTAAAACTTCGTCTATTGCCAAGTACACAGGCCTGCGATGGCTTCTCTCATAAACAACGAATTAGCATTGAAAAAAATTAAAGAATTGAAAAAAATTAAAAAAAAAAAAATTGCTTTTTACATTTGTCTTAACGTTACCGCGTATTATTGGCGCTAATTCGAATTTCCATCTTTCTGATTCCTTCACTTTAGGGGTACTTTTAACAAAAATTTAATCTTTTAAATGAACACATAATTGACATTAATTAATTTTTGTGTTTCTTATGAAAATTGTTAGAACTTACTTTTTAAAATTGTTCTTAGTGTTCTTTAAGGGTGATTTTAAGTTATGTTGTTTGTTTTCTAAATAAAAATTTCAAAATACGCATGTATTCAATAAAAATAAATCTCGATGTGCTAGTAAAAAATCTGTATTTTAATTTAACATATCAAGATATTAAAAAACAAAAAAATTATATATTATTGGAAGGGTGAAAATAAACTGAAATTTCGCAGGCCCGTGTTATTCATAACTACGGTGACCATCCGCCCTATTTTTGCAAAATCGTACCGTTATTCAAAGGGCTGTTCTGCGTAGGTTTTCAAAACAGAAAAACCTAAAAATGTACTAATTTTTTCCAATGTTTTCCCTTCTGATTTCGGTTCGCTGAACACGAAACAGTACCAAATTTTCTTCTTAAAGAACGTTTTCGAGATATTTTGCGAAAACGTGTTTTTTGGTACTTTTCGGAACTCTTCGTCAATATCTCATGAAAAAATCATCCAATCAACGTAAGCGACCTACAGTTCGACCAAAGTCGAAAAAAAAACGAAATTTTCAATCATTTTTGACATTGTTTTTAAAATTCAATACAAAGGATAAATCATTACAGTTGATTTTGGCCCTAAGATAATGAAAATTTAATGAAAAATGTAGATGGTATGTATTTATTTATTTTTTCTAACAAAGCTTGAGAAGAAATTAAGCCAAATATGACTTAAATAGCTATCACGCATTGATTTTGGTATAAAAACGTAGTGCTTTTTACAATTCATTATTAACCGAC
>NW_023458557.1:96326403-96328216 GCF_013731165.1 Rhagoletis pomonella | reverse complement strand
TTTTTTTTTCTTAATTTAGTGGCACACTCTTGAAACTTCACAGATATGTTGTGTTGGATGCCAACTTTCATTGTCTTTAACATGTGCATTCTATTTGAAAACTTTCCAAAATTATTAATAAACAAGTAAAAAAGTCTAAGTTCGGGCGGAGCCGAACATTAAATACCCGGCGCAAGTATTAAATATATGTTTTTCACCTTTCCGAAAGCTACCGCTACATGGTAAACCGAGGTGTATCCATTTTGAGTAAATTGGCGTCCTTAAATTTCGAAATATTGAAGTTTCAAGCATTTCTGAAATTTACTGTTATATGAAAAGCGGCCGTAATTTTAGTTCGATTTCAATAAGTTTCAACGTTTTGCTTCTATGTGGCAAGTACAATAACCACACCGAGTTTGGTACAAATTGGTAGAACGGTTACCGAGATACATATATGTGATCATAAGTGGGCGGTGCCACGCCCATTTTTCAAAATTGTATCCTAAACGTATTTCTTGGTAACGAATTGTTGCAAGCATCAATTTTGAATAAATTAGCTTCAATAATTACTGATTTATCGAAGATTTCGTATTTCTCTAAATTACCGTTATATGGGATTATTGTCCTATTTTAAAAATTTTCGGCCATTTCGTATGTTATACCAAGGTTAACAACTGTGCCAAGTTTGGAAGAAATTGGTGCAGCGGTTACCAAGATATACACATGTAAACATAACTGGGCGTGGCTACGCCCATTTTCCAAAAATTTATAATATTCTTATTTTTCGTCTAAAACTTATTGTAAATATCAATTTTGAGTGAATAATCTTCAGTAGTTACTAAAATATCGCAGTATTCGTATTTCTGAAAATTAC
Organism: Rhagoletis pomonella; assembly: GCF_013731165.1. NCBI lineage: Eukaryota > Metazoa > Arthropoda > Insecta > Diptera > Tephritidae > Rhagoletis > Rhagoletis pomonella. Next base: position 96,327,363 of record NW_023458557.1, on the reverse strand, counting down.
CGTTATATGGGAAGTGGGCGTGGTTATTGTCCAATTTTTAAAATTTTCGGCCATTTAGTATGCTGAATTAAGGCCAACAACCGTGCAAAGTTTGGAATAAATTGATGCAGCGGTTACCAAGATATACACATGTAACCATAAGTGGGCGTGGCTACGCCCATTTTCAAAAAAATGTTAATATTCTTATTTTTCGTCTAAAATTTATTATAAATATCAATTTTGAGTGAATTATCTTCAGTAGTTACTAAAATATCGCAGTTTTTGTATTTCTGAAAACTACCGTTATATGGGAGGTAGGCGTGGTTATTGTCCGATTTTGCCCACTTTCAATACCATCCGTCCTACGCCCGAAAGAAGTGCACATACCAAGTTTCGTTAAGATATCTCAATTTTTACTCGAGTTATCGTGTGCACAGACGGACAGACGGACAGACGGACGGACGGACGGACGGACAGACAGTCACCGCTTAATCGATTTCTCTTTTCATCCTGATCATTTATGTATACATTTGTCTATATCTATCTCGATTCGTTTTGCCTGTTACAAACAACCGTTATGTGAACAAAGTTATAATACCCTTGTGCACAAGTGCGCTCGGGTATAAAAACGCAATTATGATTTTTTAGAGTGGCAATGAAAAAATTAGTTATTTCGGTACTTTTCGCCTAAAAAAGACTTTTGAAAGCTAAAAACTTTCAAATACTTATTTTTGATTGTACATACTTGTATCTGGAACTCCCATTGATTGAAATAAATGTAAAAAGAATGAAAAACAACTCGCGAAATTTGCTTATGTATATATACACACATATATATTTATATATAAGAATTGCTCGTTTAATATAATAAGATAATAAGATATGCATTTTTTTATGAAAATAATCGATCTTTTAAAATATATATGTAGGATATTGCTTTTTAGAATTTTCAGTTTCATAGAATTAAAAAATCAATAAGAA
>NW_023458557.1:96300057-96326393 GCF_013731165.1 Rhagoletis pomonella | reverse complement strand
GTTAGCAATAGTATTACATAAGATTGTAGCCATACACACACACACACTGTGAGGTTGTTGTTAGTTCGATTGTCGGTTGGTTGGTTATCATATTTAGTTTTTTGTTTTTTTTTTTTTTTTTTTTTTTTTTTTTTTTTTTTTGTTACTTGCTATTTCCCTCCAGCCATGACTGTACTCGTATTGCAAAGCTTGTTACTTGGTATTGGCTGTCGCTTCTCCCCAACAAGCTTAAATTACACTTAAGCCCCAAGAAAAGCAGAAGTGCCAGGCAAGAGCTTAAGTGAGAATTGAAATAATGGGGGAAAATTGGAAAGATGATAGCGAAATTCGTTGTGAGTGCAGTGTCAAATAGCGAAAAGTGCTGCAGTTAAGGGCAGCTAAATTCACATGTGAAAGCAAATGCACGTGATGGGGCTGTGAGAAGCAAAAAATTTAACTCTTGCAAGCTGAAATTGATGCGGAGTTACTGAAATTTAGTTTAGTGAATATATCGCAGAAAATACATATATAATTTTCTTAATTCAACTTTTTGTTTGTAAAACGCACGATTTTTATATCACAACTTTCTCCCATTGTTTCTTATTGTGGAAAAATGGATTTCCAGCCAAGACTTCCCGAACTTTTCTGTGTCCGCCAGGTTTCTAGACTCACATACATAGCTATTCTTGTAGAAGGTGTTGAGATAACTAGTAGGTATGTATGTAGTAGCAAATGATCGCAACTCCGAGCAATGTGCTTCAGATTTCTGGGAGACAATTATTTCGAGAGCCTTGCCAGCTTAGCCATTTCACTGGCACGGATGTCTTAAGAGCATGAAAGGGTGTCTGGGTAAATTTACCGTTGTGGACCATAATGCACCCCTGTAGCCTCCAAGCGAGATCTTAACCATTCGCGGTTGAAGCTAACCAAAAAGGAGGCATACAAGCCGTACTTGTGGAAGGACGTAGGGTTCTGCAACGTAATCCAGCCCCTGAAGAGTTGCAACTAAGAGCCGGGTACTCAATGTCTGGTTAACACTAATCTCCGGTTAAACATAGTTATCAACGTTACCGACTCCCAACTTTTTTTTTTTTTTGTTTTTTTTATAAAAATATGTTTTATTCAACAGCAAAAACAAAAAGCATCACTTTTTTTTTTAATTCCAAGCAAAACTCGGGGAATATGCAGAAATACCAAGAAATTTTCGTCGAAACTTTCAATTATTCAAATCGATTAAAAAAAAATTAGTATGCACTTTTGTAGCCCATTAAATTTTAGTATAATAAAGTAAGTAGTATTTGGTATTTTAGTAAGTTAAAGTTTCGTAAAAATTATCTACGGTTGATTGTTGAGAATTTTTTTTTTGCGAGGGTGTTGCGCATTTTCTTCCATATAACGCATTAATGCACAGGGATAAAACGATACGAGTAAATACAAGTACATACTCGATACTTTTCGTTCGATACCAACTAATTTTGGGATCGATACTTTTGAACCAAGTACTGAGTGGGTATCGAAAAAAGAAATACTCGTATCGAAACTCGATACTCAGGCATATATAGCTTAGGCAATTTTTCCACCACTGTTACTCCTAAAGGCCTTGTTCTTCATGGCTGCTTAATTGCCAGCAAAAATCGCGAGAAGGCGACAAAGTCGATATAATGCGAAGTATACAAACAAGGCCCAACTATTCGAGTGGAAGAGTAAACTGGTTGAGTGCGCAGTACAGACGTTTCAACGCGATGTTAAACTCACTGAGTAACTCTATTAGACCCCGTTCACATGACAGACGCTTAACCCACTTTACTTTATGAAGAAAGGAGTCTCGCCTCACCCTAACAATGCTTCTTCATGGAATAAACTAAGCCTATTAAGATAAGAATTCAAAAATGAATTTCAATCTCTGCCAAAAAAAAATATGCAAATCCAAATGCCTGGAATTATAATACAAAACACAAAACGTGCCTATGCCAACTTTTCCAGCACACGCACACATACATACATATATACACTTTAATACCTATTGCATATACAATTCAATGGTGAATGCCAAATTTTTGTACCTAATTGTGCAACAATGCGACAAAAAAAAAAAAAAAAATTGAATAAATTCCAACTTTCACACACATTCACCAACGAAAGTGGTTTATGTGCACGTCTAAGGGGTGAAAGGTAAGATCAACTAACAATTCTTGTGTTGCTGCCAACTGCATTATTTGTATTTTTTATTTTTTCTTTTTATCTCCTTCCTTCCTCCAATAAATGTAGTGTGCAGCTCGTTTTTGCTTTCCTTTTTGCTGAGGTGATATCGCAATTTCGCAGCTTTCGCTTAAATTGAAAACCAAATTAGTGTAAAAAACAGCAAAGTAAAATTGAAAAAAAAAAAAACCGAAACGAAGTAGACATTTCTTTTTTAATTTTTTGTACTCCTATTTTTACCTACATATGGATGTATTATGTGTGTACAATTGTGAGGCTGCAGCAGCAGAAACATGTAACTTTTAACGCCGTTTGATCGGAAGTACAGGCAAGTAAATGCAACAAAAAAAAAAAAAAAAACACAAGCGATTATATGTACATGTGTTGTAGGTAAAGGGAGAAAAAGTCCAAACTACACGAAACGGAAGTCAAGGCAAAGTTGCCTGCAGCTGTCTGTTGAGTTTTTGTGGTCCATTTGCTGAACTGCATAGCACTAACAAATTGCAAGCTAGAATTGAAATAACTACCAAAGCGAATGCACTAAGAATGGGTATGATTACGGCGACCATTCGTCCCGATTTTGGCGGGACAGTACCGATTTTAAGAAAATTGCCGCGCTGAATATTTTTCAAAAGTCGGCACGTATAAGTGTCCCGATTTTCAATATTTGTACCGATTAAGTCCCGATTTTCAGAGTTTTCTTTATTAATTTAACAAAAGTTTCCCTGTACTCTGGCCATAAACATATCCAGCATCCTTATTTTCTATGATATTTGGTTATGTTTTATCCAGTCAAATCTGTCTATCAATCTTCTCTAAATTTTTTTTTAATAAAGTTATCAAGTCGTCAGAATATTTTTTTTTATGAATGTTACCGCATAATTTTGAACCACCTTAACCGATTTCTATAACTATTATCCTTTTTTTAAGGAAAGGTGGTCCCATACTAATTTGCCATAGGCCCGAATACGGGAATTATTAAGAAATTAACGGCTATCTTAAATTTTTATATTAGAATTGAAGTCGATTTTGTTTTTTGCTTAAAAATCACTTTTATATTTATTTTTTTAGTTCTTTTTTTAATGAAATGATTCTAACTTGAATTTAGTGAAATTATAAAAAAAAGATTAATTCCCTCAAAAAAAATCATAAATATGAAAAATATATGTTGGGAAAACACATTTCAGCATTCTTTAGCGATTATTTAAAGTGTATTATTTTTTTATGAAAGTTAGCTCGTTATCTAACAAAGACCATGTATGTCAAAGTCTCAAACTTTGCACAAAAATTAGCTAAATTCGACAAGATTTTATCAAAATTTCTAGCTCTTTAATTAGATTTCTCAGAAAAATTCTGAGTATGCAGTTTTGTAGACCATTCAATTCAAAGCGCAAATTTTAAATAGCTTGGACTTAGCGCAGATTTTTGGTATTTTTTTTTTTTTTTTTGTGGAAGATGTTGCTCATTTTCTCAACACAAAAAAAATTTTGAACATACTTTGTTCACTTCAATTTTGCACTTTTTTATACAATAATTTAATGGACTACAAAACTGGATACTCAAGAATATGTTAGAAAATCTGATTAAAATATTTAAAATGTTGATCAACATTTGTTAAAATTCGTCGAATTTTTCGAAAATGTTTTACAAAGTTTGAAATTTGGACTCACATGTTCTGTTAGACAGTAAGTTATATTTTCATAAAAAAAATAATAAACATTTTTTAAAGAAAGAAAAGTAGTCAATAGTTGCTTTTCGCCGTGCGTGTATACATTTCCTCAATCATTTTTCAAGTTTTTTTCTCTTCGTTTTGTTTTGAATAAAACTGTATTAAAAGATGTTATGTCTTTTTATTCTAAAAACATTATTGTAGATTCGGATTCGATGCTTTAGAAATGTCCCGATTTTTGGCCACAGAAATCTGGTCACCGTAGGTATGATTGTGGTGCTTTTGCGAGGAAGAAGCTACAAATTCGATCTCGTTGTACAAGTATCTACAGTAAATACAGTATATTAGGGTGGCCCAAAAATAGTAAGGTCGGAATTTTAATGCTCTCACTCCCTAGGATTGTTCTATACCACAAAACAGTTTTTCGTTGAAGTGGTATAGAATTCTTGAAAACCAATATTTTTCGTTCGGAAAACTTTGTTTGTTTTTTCTCCCATAAAAAATACATGGAAAACTTTGGGCGACCTCTAAATTTTGAAATAAAAAAAAGTATATTTTTTTTCAATATAGGACAATCCTAGGGGGTGAGAGCATAAAACTCTACTTTTTCGCATGCATTTTTGGACCACCCTAATGTACATATACACATATGTATGTACTATCTTTGGCTTTGACTGGTTAGATTTTTTTTATTTTCTCGTATTTTGCTTTAAGTGTGGGATATTTCTCAAACTTCTAGTATTTATTTTCGGGAGTTTTCGAAATTGTTTTCCAAAAATATCAAAACTCATTTTCAAAAAAGATTTTATTAGGTATATTGGAAGGCATACAATTTAATTTTAATGTGATTGAACAAATATTTGTTTGTTATAATTTCAAAAAGTTTTTTGGAGTTTTCGAATTTCAAATACTTTTTGTGGCAACTCTGGTCAAAATTATTTTTGATCGGAAATATCTTTCATCTAATATTGCCATTATAATGTTTTATATATGTAAGTTACTTAGTTGAATGTAATTTATTCGGTAAGTGGTAGCGCTACTCAAAGGATTTTTAAAAAGAACTTTTTAAATACCTGACATTTCCAGAGTTACCAGGTGAAAAAAAAAACAAAATTTTAAATTCTTTGGAGTTTTTTTTTTTTTTGATTTTTTATGCTTTTGCGCTACTCCGAGGAAGCAGTTTGGAATCCTCTTAAACCTTAGGATAAAACGTTGGGCACAAAAAAAAAGGAATCGCGCTCCCTGTATCAGTCAAGGTGTGCCTTACGTAGCTGCGCATGGAAAGAAATTACAGAGCTGATAAATTGATTGATTCTGAAACAAGGGCACTGCTCCTTCGAATAATCCGAAGAGAAATTAATCTGCATTCTGCTCATTTATACAGACGTGCACTGCATTAATTAAAACCTGGCCTCACTATAAAAGGGCGAGTACCAGGTTAGTAGAAACCATGACACACCCCTGGCCCCTAGGTAAATGGACGGCAAGATTGGGGCTTTCCTTTAAGAGAACTTGCCGCAGTTGTCAGCTGGAAGGTTTACTGTTTGAACTCCCAGGCCTTGTCACTATTAGGAATAAAGAATTAGGAAGGCACATAAAAACACAAATTGCAAATCTATCTCAAGAATCAGTTTATATAAACGAGGTTTGTAAATGTATCAGAGACTTAAGGTAGTCTGATCAAGCAATTTAGGATTCGCAGGGCTAAAATCTCATTTCCGATGAAAAATGAATTGAAACCGGAATACATGGTATATATTTGGAATATATGCAAATTAATTGGAATAACCACAAAAACTTTTTCCAAGGAGTTGAGATATTTGTAAAAACCGTATTCATGGTTCGACTTGGTTCATATTTATAAAGCTTGTTTTAAACATATTTTTTATTTTTTTTTACTATTAACTCATTAAAAAAGTTTTTCATTCAAATGTTTGCAATTAAATAAAAGTTTGGAGACTTGTACGTAAGTTTTCAATACTCTTTATAAATTCAGATAGAGAAATTATGTTTTCTTATTGAGAGGTTTACCTTCAGCGAAATCTGATTGGAAAATGTTTCCTCCAGTGCGCCCATCAGACTACCCTTAACCTCATCCGCATATTAAATTTCCGCTTTGCGACCCACACATTAGACGAGTCGTTATTCACATACTATTTATATATACATGCATATGTACAATGTAGTATGTACCCTTGTGGTCAATGCCAAAAAAAAAAAAATTCAAATCAACGCGATTTTCCAGCGTCTTGAAATTTCCACTTCAACCTACCAAAATTTAATTTTCCTAAAAATTCTGCAAACAAAGTTTAAAATGTTTGGCTGTAATTGTTAAAGTTTGTTGGATTTTTATAATTTTTGTACGAAGTTTGAAATGTGGTTTTATGTGGTGCTGGTTATGTTATGCGCTAGACTTTTATAAACAAAAATTGTAAACATTAAATAGACAAAAAAAAAAAATAGCCAAAACTGGTTAAAATGTCAGTTAACTTAATTTAGCTGACCACAAGTGTACATACACGTGTATGTAGGAACCATATCTAAATTTATAGCACCATCGTCACAAATCGAATTCAGTGCCGTTCAGTGCACACATCGATTAACTCCACTTTTTGAAAAATCTTAAATTTAAATTTCAAAGCACTTGGTATAGTCAAAATTTAATAACTTTATATAACATATACATAAGTACATAATATTTGTAACAACATTATGTATTTGATTTTATAATATAAATAGAATTTCAAAAAAATTATGTACATTATTTTAATCGCATCTCCCAACTTTTTCTTAATGGAGTTAATCAATTTGCGCATTGAACGGCTCATATATATGTACATACATATGTACGTAACGACGCCAGCGTCGCATGCGTCGGGTGCATTGGCACTCGTGCTGTGGATTAATTCGTTTAGTTTGTTCATTTCAGCGATTTTGCATTCTTCATTTTTACATTCCTTGTTTTTTACTTAGCTAGAGTCTTTTTTGGCTAACAGTGTTTTTTTTTTTTTTTTTTTTTTTTGTAACTTGACTTTCCTCCCATTTGCTTAGTTAGTTGTTTGTGGTGTTGGTTTTTCCTTTTAATGGCATTACTGGTTATGGTTTCGCTAATTCTATCATTTTTTTTTTACTTCTTTCTTTGCCTTAACTACCACAAAAATGACGAACATCCACCACAAAATGAAAACATCAAGTAAAAAACAGAAGGAAATTTAAAAAAAAATAAAGGTAAGCATAGTAAAACAAATGGGTTAGATATTTGGTTAGTGGCTTTGCATTTGGACACTTGCAAAGTTCAATTTTATTTTTTAGTTATAGCTAAAAGTATTTTTGTATAGTAAGTGTGAACATACATACATAAGTAATATTAGTACTTATTTACATATATGAAATGTTTTTTTAATATGTAATATATATGTTTTCCATGACACACATTCTTTTTCAATAACGTACTACGTTATTATTTCACTTTCTAAAGGTTTGTATATTTTTACTTTCTCATGAGAAGGTTTTTTTTTAACAAATACATACATATGTATACGTATTTCTTGCAATAGCATTGTTTTACTGAAGCTTATTGCTTGTCATATGTACATACATATGTACCTACACTGGCGGTCAAAAGTGGATATTTGGTGTTTTGTTTTTAATATTTACAATGTTTTTCAAGCTAAATTTTTTTCTTATTTTTTTATAAAAATATGGTTCATGCCTAAATAAATACCATATAAATCAAACTTTCAAACTTTATATCGAGTTTGGCAAATTTCCACAAACTATCTAAATTTTGAGCTTATCAAACAGCATTTTTATAAAATTTTTGGTTACAAGGCTTATACAATTTTAGTAAAACAAGTGCAAGTTTTGAGCGCCTTAAAAATCACATTGATTTTTAATATTTTTTTTTTGTACGGCGTTTTGCCCTTTTTTCCATAAAAATATAATTTTTTTGTTAAAATTACCAATACGAATTTCCCTAAATTTTCTTATTTATATGAAAATAACATAAATACCGTCAGCAGAAAAAAATATTAAAAATCAATGCGATTTTTAGTCGCTTTAAACTTATTTTGCTAAAAAAATTTAAGACTTGTAGCTGCATACCCAAAAATTTTATAAAAATTCTAATTAAAAAACTAAAATTTTAGATACAAATTTGTGGAATTTTTCTAAATTCTGTATAAAGTTTGAAAGTTTGATTTAAGTATATCATCCATTTATAACCGCCAGTGTATGCATATATGTAAATTTGATATACATACATATATAGATAGTCACACATCAACATTTGCCCTTAGTAGTCTACAAATTTTGAGGTTTGTTCTACTGTTTATGTTTTTCATTCATCCATGATTTTTCAGACTTCTGCTTCCTTTATTCGCAATTCTAAAAATGTCCTTCTTTTTTCCGGCTTTTTGCTCCCCGGATGATTCATCAAAGTTTATTGTCCTTTACCGTGCAACTGATAATTTTTATTTGGGCCACAAAATACATGGGCATGTATGTAATTGATGATTATATTTTAGGTGCTGCGAAGCGCTATAATTTTCGGTCTAGATAATGTGCACACAAACAGTAGATACAAATGCACATGTGTGCGCATGCGTGTACCTATGAGTTGATGTGTTTGTATGTACATGTGCAGATGGCTTACTTTCGAATTCAGAATGAATGGATAGTATATGTATTTTACATCAGCGTACCCAGGAAAGTGCATAAAATTCCAAATTGGTGCTCTTCTTTTCATTAGTAAATATGTACCGAAATAAAATCATAAATCAACTCCAGCTAGTTTTCTAACGCATTACAATTCCTTTGTTCACTGCGTTTAAGTCTACAATCGAATTGGCATCCCGGATCGTTGATGGCGAATGTCTATTGGTAATCCCATTTTCTTCTCTCTAAGGCTTTGCAGAAACTTACTTAATGTGTTGGCTCGTTGCCATCCTAAGTATCTAATCGTCAGCTCTTCTTCTTAGAAAATTAACGGACCGCAAAGGCCTTTAAAGACAATTCTTCCTAACATTAGTTGCGTGGTTAAGGCTCAAACGCACTTTGAGGAAATTCACATATGTTTCCTCCTTTTTTTTTTTGTTTTTTTTTTTTCTCATGCACCTGCGACTCTGGGCAGAGAGATAGCCGTTACTGCAGCCTTAATAAGATTCAGAGAGGGCGGTTCCTGGACTCATGGTACATCCGGCCAGTCCAAAATTTTCGAGAAGGTGGCGGCCATACCGATTCCTGTAAGTACTAACTTCTGCATGCTATCAAATACCTTCACCGAAAACTATAAAATTACTACGCCAACTCGACAGGACTGGAACACCAGGCCTCACCACATATGAAACACTATAAACATGTATACTAATGGCTCCAAACTCGAAAGAGGAGTCTTCTCACCTGAGCTGCAACTAGGTATATCATTTTGGCTTCCTGATCCCTGTAGTGTAAACCAGGCTGTGATTGATGCCAATTAGCACCTAATAAGACGACCCAAGGAGAAAAGGCAGGTGTTTATCTTCTCTGATAGTCAAGCAGCTCAAAAAACGCTAGGCTCATGCGTGGACAATACAAGACCTCTTACTGAATGCCGCAAATCTCGAATCCAGTTGGCTCAACATTATATAATACAACTCATATGCCTGCCTGGACACCGATATATTGAAGCTGACGAATTGGCGAGGAACGACTGCCCTCCACTTTCCATATAAGGACATGGTAGATATACCAATGGCCAATTTTAAACTACGTGACAAAAACTGCACCATACAAGTAACATACGAACGCTGGGCAAACCTCCCATTCATGGCTCTCTTACGAAAAAAAAGCGCACTTCTGAACTCTTAGGGTTAAAACGGAACGAGGTATCCATTCTCACACGAATTTTTACCTTCACTGTCTCATCGGCGTACATGCTTTGAGATAATAACTAGTAGACGCGGCGGACTACGGTCGAAGCCGCAGATGCGAAGAAGAAGAGAAAAGTGTACAAAACCTTACCTGCCACCGCCCAGCTTTCAGAAGAAAACGGCTATATACTTGCATACGATTGGAAAGCCATATCTACAAAACCTTGCGGATATATCGAAATTTAACGTTAGAGCGCTGTCAGAATCCATTACGTCAACGAAATGGTTTAATCCCGAGTAAGCGTAGCAACATAGTGGGGGAACGACGATTACATTTGTATGACACAATGGGCCTAATCTTGGCATAAGCGTAGGGGAAATTACTCTCATTCCAACCTAACTTGACCTACACTTTTTCATCTAGAATTAAAAAACCAGAAGAAGGTTCTGTCAAGGAGTGCAAGGAAAAAATCCACCTAAGTATTTCTATAGAAGAAATTCTCCTTTCATTAAGAAAACTTATACTGAGACTAGACCCACCTTTAAGGCACGCGACGAAAGCTCTCCAAAATTCAAATTTAATCTAAACGCCATTCCATCAAAAAAATCCAAGCAAAAGATGAGAGAAAAACGCGTTTTTAGGAAAGACTGCCTGCGAGAAACTTAATTTGATCAATTGAGCTGTTTACTATACGCAGGGACTGAACATAACAGTTATTGACGAAAACTGTCAGTGAAAAATGCACTATGAAGGAAATGTTCTACAGCTAAGTGATTTGTTTTTTCACAGAGAATCAAATTTGAAAAAAATAAAAAAATGTTGTCATTTTTATGCAAAATTAAAAGAAAATAATTATTTTTAATTTTTATCTAAATAATCTGCCAATAACAGTCAGTTTTGATTTTGATATTATGTATATATCTAAGATAACAGTTATTGAAGACTTCTATTTTTAAAAGTCATAATACAAATCAGTCACTGACTTTTATTTTTTAAGTCATACCAATAAAAATTTAGGTGTTGGAGAACAAAAGTTTACTAAAACTTATACAAACGACTTTTATAAGTGTGACTTAAACAATAAAAGTCACTGACCGATTTTTATTGATGACTTTTATAAATAAGAGTCTTCAATAACTGTTATTTAAGGCATATAATATAAAAATCAAAGATAACTGTTATTTGCACACTATTTAGATAAACATAAAAAATAATTGTTACTTTGGATTTCTAAAATAAAAATCAGAAATAACTGTTATTTAAGGACTAATTAAATAAAAGTCAAAAAATAATTGTTAAAGGGTGATTTTTTTAATAAAATTTTTAACTATTACGGTCCCTGACTATAGGACTATTAAATTGACTTTTTGTGTCGGTGAAAATCGTTTTGATTCACAAAATTATAACACGACTTAATCATTGCGATGGGGTCCGCTTCATGAAGAACTTGCGCATACAGTGATGGACTAAGGGCCGAGCATGTGCTGTGTTCTTCGGGCAGGAAAAATAAACATCCTTGTTATACATTAACATATGTCCCATAAGTTTTGGTACAAAACTGTTGCATTCCGTTACTGCATAAATGGGGGAAAAATTTATATTCAACGATTTCAATGTGTTTACTGTTACATAGAGGCAACCACCAAACTCATAATTTTAAATTGTCTCAAATAATAATGGCGTACAAACAGGAATTACGAAAGTCTGCTGAATATCACGCCGAACTGTTTTTCGCGTTCTAAAAGACTGTCGCGATGGTAAGGAACAGGAAAATAAGAAAAAATGTGGTCGTTTCCAAATCCACGCAGCATAATGTGTTTTACCGGAAACGTAAGCGTGCACCCAAATATACAGCCAGGCAGCTCGAAATAATACCAAAATGTTACTTCACTTTTTTGCATCATGAAATAAGCGGGAATGATGGTTTCTACACTGATAACATTGAATTGACTCCAGATAAGGTAAAACATGCCGCCAAATCAAAATTTGAACCAAAAGTGTTGGTGTGGGCCGCCATTTCATCAAAAGGTGTTTCAATGCCGTTAATCCGCCCAAGTGGTGCTGCAGCGATCGAATTCTGACACTTACATTAACCAATGTTTAACCAAATTGAAGCGTTTCATTGAAAACAATCATGCTCGCGACGAAATCATCTTTTGGCCGGACTTGGCAAGTAGCCATTACGCTAAAAAAACAATATACCTTTTGTACCGAAAAAGGACAACCCTCCGAAGTATATATTACTGGCGTTAAAAAGCTGTAATAAAAAAGTTGGCATTCGGGAATCATAAATAACAATAAGTTCCATCTATGTACATATGTATGTATGTATGTATGTATGTACATACAGTATGGACACCAAGGTTTTATGTGCACGGTAACAAATGGGTGACTCAATCAAATTAGTTGCTATAAAATCTTTGGAAAACTTAAATTATAAGCCCTTCCAAGCACTTTCCAACAACAGACAATATTAATTGAGTTATATTAATAAACTTATTATCACACTTAGTAACTCAATAGATATATTTATGTAAATATTGCCTTCATAAACATACATGCATACTATATATTACATACATACATATATACATAGTTCATATCAATATTGTATGAAGTAGACATATTTTCAATTATCACTTCAGCATGATCAAAGCCAATGGGACAATTTCATTCTACTCTAGACGCACATAACTAACGAGAGGAGGCCTACAACATCAACGACTACAAAAATAACAAAAATAACAAAATCAGTAGCAAATAAACAATAAAATATGGAATAATATGTACATACATGGTTTAAAATCAAAGGCTGAAAAGTAAGCGAATGTTGAAAATGCTGCAAGGAAAGGACAACCAGACCTAACAGCAAGCTAGGTAAAATGGAGATACGAGTATGTAAACGAATATGTATGTATGTATGCATGTGTGTATGTATGTATGTGCATATGGGAGCGTATATGTACTATGTATGTATGTAGCTGAAGGCACCAATTGGTGTCATGTAAACCGGCAATCAAGCACAATCATTCTTACTTGGCTACTTTACCGATGAGCTATTAAACCAATAAACCATGAATCACATTGCGATCGGAACGAATCGGAAAAAGGACGCCGCCAGCATACAGCTGTGAATATGTCGTATGTAGGTATGTATGTATGTACATATGTATGATAATTTACTAGACCGTACCAGATAACAAATCGCCGTAAACCCCTGAGTGTAAAATATTTTTAAAAGGCAATAAATATTTTTTGGGATCGCCTTTTTACATTTTTCGTCATATCTTCGGCATTTATCGATTTTTTGTCGCAGGGATATAATTCTTTTGTTGTGAAGTTCGTACCCCGTTCTATTACATATCCAGCAGATCTCAGCACCTACCACCCCAACGTACCACCCTAACTAAGGTCAGTGAATTAAAATTCTCCAAAAATCATTAAACTTATACTAAAGAAGTATTTGGATTATTTCTGAAGAACTATTTAAAAAAAAAAAAAGTGTTTATTGCCGAGTGTAGGTGTCAACGAAAAATGTAAAAATGGCCACCTTAGGTTCGGCAAAAACAAATTTCGAAATTGCCTTGGAAGAATACTTTAAGACTTACGGTCTAATGTTAATATTGATGTTCAACCAGTTTTTTGTACACCACAACTAATTGAAGATCTGATTTTTTTCCTTGGAACGAACTGTTTACTTTAACATGGCGATGTCCTAGGAAGCAATCAATTATCCGATTCTGCATTTGATTTCAACTACTTTAAAATGCATTTGGCGTAAAGCACTTCAAAGTCAGTATGTTTCGTTTGCAGATATTTTTCCAACTAATTTAAAATAACTTAGTATTAAATGCTGAAATAGTTAATTGCCCAAAGTTAGATGATTTTTCAACTAGTATTGAATCAAAAGGTATCAAAGTGTTGCCATTTTGTTTATCTCAATGAGGCTTCTAAGTGATTATACATCAATTTGAAGTTAGGTGCTACATAAGCAGAAATAAATTACTTTTTTCTAGATAATTGGTTGAGCTATGCCGTACTGGGTATGTATTCCTGCCCCATATGCCACCGCCGTAATTTTATATACATATTGACAAACCTACATACATATGTAGAAATGCGAAATTCTTTATTGGGGCACAACTTAAAGCAATCATCTAAATTCGTATGCCGAAAATGCAAATTTATGCTTGCCAAAGCTGTGGTACACTGAAATGCTCAAAAGTTTGTGGTCGAGTTGTATGTTTATCCTTATAAGTGATTATCAGGGTTAGGATTTTAAGGCACTAAAATCTTAAAAAAGGCAAAATGAGCTTTCAAAAAAGGCCGAAAAAGGCATTTATTTTTGAATTTTGTTATATACCTACCTTTAGTACAATGTAAATGTAATACATATGTCCAATTAAATATATAGCAAAATATAAATAGTGCACTAAAAATTATAGCCTAACCACTAACCACTAACCCAAGCTTAAACATATTTTGGTTATCTCCAGGTTGGTCCAGGTTTCTAACTTTTTGCAATATTCAAAAACTTTCGTAAAAATTTCGAGCTTTTTTGAAAATTTAAATTTTTTACGACAGTTTGTTGAATTTTTTTTTGTTTTAAATATTGCACAAATTTTAATTCAGTGCCACACGGGACGACACCAGGGTCCGTAACAGATACCACTTTTATTAAAAAAAAATCGCCCTTTAACAATTCTTTTTTTACTTTTATTTGATTACTCCTTAAATAAACGTTATTTCTGACTTTTATTTTATAAATCCAAAATAACAATTATTTTTGATTTTTATCTAAATAACTGCAAATAACAGTTATTTTTGATTTTTAAATTATATGTCTCAGATAACAGTTATCAAAGACTTTTATTTATAAAAATCATAAATAAAAATCAGTCACTGACCTTTATTTTTTAAATCATACTTATAAAAGTCATTTGTATAAGTCGTAGTAAACTTTTTTTTCCCAACGCCTTCTTAACTGCCAAAAATGTTAATGTCCTTTATACGAATGATTTAAAATATAAAAGTCGATGACTGATTTATATAGATGACTTTTAAAAGTAAAACTCACTGACTGATTTTTATTGATGACTTTTATTTATAACTGTTATCTAATACATATAATATAAAAATCAAAAATAATTGTTATTTTGGATTTATAACATTAAAATCAAAACTAATTGTTATTTTTTTTTAATTTTGCATAAAAATTGCAAATAGAAATTTATTTTAAAATTTGAGTCTCGGGGAAAAATGAAATCGATTGGCATGTATCACTTAGTTGTAGAACATTTCCTTCATAGTGAATTTTTCCGTGACAGTTTTCATCAATAACTGTTATGTTCGATCCCTGGCAGTCACACCATTGGTACAATACATCGTATTGCTATGGAGAGATAAATATTAACAAAGGGAAACAGGTCAAAAAGGCTAAATTTAAATTAAAATTTTGAATCAAGGGAGACACGAAACGTGTGATTCTTTAATTTGTTTACAGATATGACTAAGCGGACAAAATAGGCAAATGCCTTCAAATCCTAACCCTGGTGATTATGTAGATACTAAAATGCTTGCCGCATGGAAGCAAGCTTTCTTAGAAAATCTATGGTAATGAGACGCTATTCAAGCGAAAATATACAGATACGCACATATGTATGTATGTATGTATGTGCATAAGGGTGTGTGTAAACAAGTGCTCCTGCTCACTTTCATTTCTGTAAGTAATAGTGCAGTGCCTTGGTTGAGAGGTGTAGCTTTCTTCACAAACAAGTCGGAGGTCGTGGTTTTGGTGCAATTTGTGCGTATGGTTTGTGTGTTTGTGGCATTCACTGCTTCTACGTGTTTTTTTTTTTGCTTTTGTTTTTGTTTTTGTTATCATGCGCTTCTCATTGTTAGCATTGTTTGCCGTTAACTATTATCCTTGATTGGACGCCTGATGTTCGTAATTTTTTTCTTCCTAAGTTCCTTTCTTTCCTTTATCTTGGTTTTATTGTGTTTGATTTTATTTTTGCCACTGCCTCTAATACGGCCTTACTTGCGTACTTGGATTTCTTCCTTCAGGGATAAAAAGTGACAGGTGTAGGGCTTTGGTTATGGCAATTTAGCGGAATAATTTATGCGAACCCAGCGATTTTTTTACAATCTCGCTTAGGTACATATGTATGTATGTACATAAGTATCTATGTATAATGTGTTCTTCAGCTATGTAAATCTGTCGCAGAATCCTTAGTTAGAAAAAAATTAGAAAAAAATCAAAAAAGTTGCACATCGACAATTTTCTAGTTTAAAGTGTCTGCAAAATACCGTTGCTTTTTGACATTTTTTTTTTTTTTTGCAGGCGGTGCCACGCATTTTCTTCCATACAAAGTGACTACATATGTTCAACAATTTTTTTTTATGGAAGAATATAATAACACCGCGGGCAAAAAAAGATTATCTTGAAAGTTTCACTTTATTATACTAGAATTTAATGGACTAAAAACTGCATATGTACTTAGAATCTCGCTTCAAAGTTTAAAATATGGATTTATATGGTGCTTATAATTAACTAAATTTTAAAAAGAATATAAACTTATTTTAAACAGAGGAAAAGATAATAACAGCTTTTGTTTGTAATTTTTTTTATTTAATTTAAAACCTTCGCATTTCCAAAAAATCAAGCTACTAGCGAAGCAAATGGATGAGTACATATAAAAGTTGGAAATGGTCAAATGAAATAGTAATATTTTTTTCTTACGAAATATGAGCAGGAAAATATGTCACTTAAAAATTATAATTCTGAAGACAAACTATATCTTTTGGGGCTACGAACCACTTACGAGAGAAGGCACACCTCATCAGACGTACATAATAAAAAGAAAGTGCAATATTTTTGGAGGCAGGTGAAAATGATAGTACACCTGCACCGATTTCACTGAAACTTGACGTCTGCTCTACATAGTTTTACTTTGAAATAGAGAATTATGAAATTTTGATGGTGAGTAGATAATGTAAAATTTGTTATTTATGACTTTTACTTTTCCATCTCTAAGTCCAACCGGTTTTTTTTTTATCAACTGTCACCATATACTTTTTTCTACCTGCCTCCATATGTCGAAACACTGTGCGATCCAGCAACGTAGACGACTTTAGGCTTGTCGTTGCGCTGACATGGGTGCCGATGCACAGCAACATTCATGACAACGAAACCATTCTGAAATCGGTCGGCTCGGGATAGATGAGCTATATATTTAAAATATGTATATGACTGTACGCAGCGGTAAAAACTTACAAAGCTGCAATGCCTGTACATGTTGGTCGCGCAAAACTGGGCAGGAAGGATTCGTCTCGACTAACTGCCAAAACTAGGACCTTAACACATAGCCAAAACTTAGCTTCAGCATAAGAAACGCAGAGCCTAAGCTGTGCCACTTTGCGACTCTGAGTAACGAGGAACATATAAAATATTAGGCGCAAATAAAATATTAGAAACAATTTTCGATATAATTAAGTATTTGACTAATAAAGTTCCTTCAGAAAAGTTCTATATTAAGGACACATGCTTGAAAAACAACACATTGCAGACATAAAGTGATTGTGGAGCATTGAGAGATGTTGCTTTATTTTTAAATGCCCCAGCTGGGAAAAGGATTTTCATGTCATGCGACAAACGACGCTCTAACTATGGAAACACTAAAATTCACTGATAAATTGTATGTAATAGCTGATAAAAAAAAGTACCGTAATGGTGCACTGAGGAGTGTTAGTATAAAAAAAACGGCCAAAAGTCAGATTTATGAACTTCGACACAACTCTCTTTAAATGTGTTATTTCTTAAGCGGTCGCTCCCCGGCAGGCAATGACAAACCACCGAGTGTATTTCTGTTATTAATAAAGCTTCGCATAAAATCCATTTGCCGTTCGGAGGCTGCATAAAACTGTATGTCACCACAAATTGGAGGAGAAGTTCGGCCAAGCACTTAGCAAAAGTGTAAGCGCCAGTTTACCTCACGAAAATGCCACGGAAAAGGTATATCGTCAGAACGAAAAAACGGTTTTTCTTTGAAGGCATTGACTTGATAGACGGTATTTTCTCTAGCTATTATTTTATAAATCTGTTGTTTTAACGATTTTACGCGTTTTATGCATAATTCTCGATACCTGGAGTTCAGGGTTACTAAATCTCAGTTTCTTTACAACGGCAATTTAGGCGATTTTCCAACTGGTCGATGAGCGATTTGGAAATGCATCGACGATATGTATATTTGGTTTGAGGTGAATTTTGGTTGTTGTGGTAGTGTAATACTGATTCTCGCCGGGTTTCAACGGTTTGACCTAAACGTATTGGCGATTTTCATGAAATTGTGTATTCGAAAAAGCAATATAAAAATTAATCCAAACTGCTCTAAGCACCGTACCAGAAGCAAGGGTTGAACTATCTGAGAACTTATCCCGTGCTAGTATAGCTTTCAGTGATTTACACCTTAGACATTGCCAGACAGAGCACCCTGGAGATGATTTTCCCTGACAGGTAGGGTATAGGAGTTCCTGTGACAACCTGAATCTTATTTCTGGACAAATATGCTTTTACCGATGCAAAGTTATCTTTCGTGTAAAGCAACTTTTTACGCTGACCAAGGTGTTCACTGCCGGTGCTAAAATATTTCCGTACTGGTTTGTTGGTCGAAGAGGTGAAATCATTTCAGCTTTTTCTCCTTAGCTGCACTACTTGCGCTAGACTAAGATTTAAGCACTTCCGATCGTATTTTATTGCTGGACATCATTTTGACAATAAAAACATAAATGTGCATCCTGCCCGAGACAAAAATTACAAAAATAAAAAATATATAAATTTGCTTTAAAAAATGTTCTTGTAAAAAATGGAAGTCCTTTACATACTTGCATAGTGGATTTAAGATTTAAAAAAATATTATCTTCGTTAAGCTTTTTTAGCCTGCGTATCGCGAATTTTATTATCCTGGAAAAAAGTACTCCAACGCAAAAACGAAAATCTCACTCAACGAACGGTAACGAATACATTTGTTTTGGATTTACGTATGACAATGCCCCTGACATTAATGCTTACAAAGCCAATGTCACCAAGGTGCAAATACTTATACATATGCACATGCATAGGTACATGTGTACTTATGTACGTACAATAGGGTACATATAAACTTAGTTATACATGCGTATTGGACAAAACCTTCTTATACACAAGTGTGTGTGAATGTATGTATGTTTGAGACTGCGAGCACTTGAGCATAACTTAGTGGATTGACTGCAGTGAAAGGATGTAATGATGCCCACGTAGATGGAATGTTGAAAAAAGTACGGAAATAAGTGAGCGAATGTTACAAAAAATTCTGAGATATAGAAATGCTGTTGCTTGTAAACGAAAAGTTAAATATGTTTAGAGGTGCAGTGTAGGATGAAATCTAAAAAGAAAATAACCTTTAAATGCACTCACCTTTTGCTAAAGCGGGCATATGCGAATTAAATATTTATGATATTTTTTTTTTTGCACTGAAATTACAGTCGTTTGCTGTTCTTTAAAATATATATAGCTTTTTGCAAAACGAATTTTCTACGTTTTTTTTTTTTTGTTTTTACTTTTTAAGAGAGCACTCGTTTAAGTTTTTTACTTTTGATATTTATTGTTTTATTTGCTTGTATTTGTTAAATTAATTTTTCGCGCTTCACTTATTTAAGTTTGTTTTCACTTTAATATCAGTTGTTTATGAATTTCGTTCGCGTTTGTCGCATGAATTTTTTTTTAGATTATTTTTCAATAATTTTTTTTAGAATTTTTTTCTTAGATATCTTTTCAATTTTCAACAAACTGTTTTTCCATTTATTTTGAAACAAATTTTAAATTTAAATTTTTGATATTTTTGCAGCTTGGCAATGGGCCTGCATTTGCTTGCCGCTAGCAAATGTCGAGCTAGCCTGAACATTCACACAAATATTAGATTTAGCCGGAGCTGTGATAGTTGCAAAGCCAATATTTTTGATTTAACGCAATAATGGCAATGCGTTTCAAGAATCTTTCGAGAATCAAATATCAAGAAATTGTAATTATTTTGCTTTTAAATGTTTCAAAAATCTTTATGTGTACTTCTATGTATACATATGTATGTATGTTTGGATGTGTGCAAAGCTCACGTTTACGCACAGCTCTGCATATAGCTTATGTATGTATGTATGTACTAGACGCTTAATCGCTTTGTTGGCTTATTAAAAATTCTTCGACACTTTTTCTAATTTAATATTAAAAACATTTGCACATTTCACCAAACAAACAGTTAGGCTGCCTTTTTCTTCGCTTTTCGAGCTTTTTTAAGTAAAATCGCTGTCAATTGAATTTCTCGTTTCGACTCTTTTTTCTCATAGCCCAGCATTCATTTCATTCTTTATAGACTTTTTTAAGAGTGCTGCCGCTGCCGCTGCCGCTGCTGCTGCTGCTGCTGCTGCTGCTTCCACTACTGCCTATTTTCCTCCTGATTTTCCTCGCGCTCTTCCCCCCGGAATCCCAAGCCACACCAACACCACCTATCCACCACACTCACACACGCGCGCAAACACGCTTGCAGCAGCCAAAGGAAATGAACAATTTCAAGTGTATCCCCGTTGCCTTCTTTCTTTTCGTTCGTGATCCTTTCTTTCAAGTACACACAAGTGGATAATACATATACTAGTTGAGAGGATATGGGAATAAAATAATTTGTAAGCAGCTACGATAAGCGACGTACTTTGGAATTTTTCGTAAAACGTAACGTGCAGCTTCGCGTTTAGCGCCCAACTGAGCTTCCGATGGCGCTGGCCATTGAATATTAGACGTGAGCATGTTCTTAGCTCAAACGAGCCGAGTGTGCGCCCTACACATACTGGCACGCACACAGCCATAGCAGACGAAATCAGTCATGCACACCGAATCACTTGAAACCCAGATGTACCCACATCTACTACTATCTATACCTATTGGCAGTCGTTATAAACAGCACACACAAAGCCATGTCCACGTAAAAGTACAAAAAATTTCCAATTTATGCCTGCATATTTGATTGCTGAACGGCGTCGCCGCGTCTCTACCGCACGCTGGCGCACCAATACACGCTCATCTTCTGTCAAAAGCGCAACCAACTTCGGCTCTAACGGTAATGGTTTCGGTTTCGGTTTCACTTTCGCATTCGATGCTTCCGTTTGAGTGGTCAATTTGCAACAACTACAAATTACGTACAAAATTTTACGAAAAAACACTCGTGAAAGCTGTGAGTAAGCAAAATTGTCACACTCTCATCCGCTCAGCTGCACTCAATTTCACTGAGCGCTTTTGTGTGAGCGTAAGTTCGTCAAATACCAACTAAAAAAGCCAGTGAGCGGTGAGCAGCCGAAATTTAACTATAGGGGGTGCTTCGTTAAGCTAACGGTTAGGAGCCGTATGCACTTACATATATTGTTGTTACTATATTTTAGGGCGGAAACTTAAAGTTCGGGTGAACGTGAATTTTTGTTCGTGCCTTTTTTTCCTTTTGAAAATGTTCGCGAAAAAAGCCGGCAGCAGCTTTAAGTGATAATCGAAGACGCCAAAGTTTAAGCAGGGTTGTATTAAAAAGGCGGACGCTCAATCTAATTTTTTCATAAGACATTTTCAAAAAGGCACAGCACTTTTTCCAGCTTGCGACAAAATTGTGTTAAATATGAGCCGCGTCGAAAAAAATTGAAAACTTGCATAGGTGCTGATAACCAAGACGGGGTGCACAAGGTAAAACAGGAAGGCGCTGAAGGAATTTTTGCGAGGTTACAAGCTCAGACTTTAGAATAGCAAGAAGATAAAAAAGGCTCCAAATCTTACCCACGCTGACGGACACCTCCCCGCCAACCTGTTTCCAGGCAATACAGACATTCAGCAAGATGACTAAGGAATTCCTTCGGCTGGGCAGTATCATCCTAGCAACTTCATTCACCCCAACGACCACTAAAAATTAGACCAACTGGATCCAAGAAGCTACAATGAGTGCCAAGTAACTTGGCCCTGCGCGGTTATTCCCTATGACGACTGGCACCTGTGACATATAAATTTATCTAGTATCCTGCACCGGTGAGCACACGATTAATTCACATAACTATCGATCTGGATCAGAATTCTCAGAAAACTGCAGTGCTGGAATAAGTCTGGCGTGCCGCAAGAAGCAGATAATCTATGAAGGCGAAGTCCATGAACTCTTGCAAGCTGTTATACCCTAAAAGCCTAAAGTTTAGTGATGAACCAGAGGACATTTACTCTGTAGATGTATTCTTTAACGAAACGGAGAGTACTTGGTCCAAGCTTAGGTATTTAGGTTGGCTGTATAGCCAGCCGCTGGACCTAGCGTTTTGAGGATTTATTCTTTTTCCAGGTTTTATTACTAACTTAGTTTTCCTAACCCAAAAAAATCTGACTAACAAATGTATTTCATGCAAAATAAAAAAAAAATTTTATTCTCCTGAAACCCCTACAACACTTCATTTCGATGAGCGCTCTTTCGTTCAGCGCTTCTTTACGGCCAAATTCTTCTCAACTAAAAAAAAAGCTTTTTTTCCGACAACCATTGACTAATGTAGGTCCTGCCGAAGCGACATCACATCGCATCCTCTCTGACTAGTAAGCAATTATTCGTTTACAACTTTTGCATGAGGACAAATGAAAGCGAAAGTGGAGCTTTGCGAAAGTTTTCTCTCTCAACACATACTTTCAAAAGCTTTTTATTATTTATGCTACAAAAGCTTTTATGTTTTAACTCAAATAATTGACTCTCTCTCGCCTGCACTTTTCTGCTCCTTCGGGCACACGTCAAGTTAACTCACGACATACGAAGGCCAATACAATACAAGTATTCCCAGCACAATTTTCATTAAGTAAGGTTATGATATGCGTCCTGTGTCCTTCCTTGGCAAGGGGCTTAAAAAAGCTAGTACATACATACGTGCGCCTCAATTCGCAAGCTTTCTTAGGTGGGTGTGCACCTATTTTTGCGTACATACTTACATATGTATGTACGTATGACAAACGTTGCATTGCTAGCAGGCCTAAGGATGCTGTGTAAGCCTAAAAGGTTTGACATTCAGACGTAGTAGGGACGTCTGGAAGGATGCATTGGAGCCTGATGAAAAATAAAAGCGAAGGTCGAATTGAGAAGGCAGGCTGAGGGTAGAGAAGAGGACCTTGATAGCGGAATGACGGCTGCAAATAAGCAGAATAAGCACTGAAGATAGATGATGATGCGCAATGATTCAAAGTAATTGTTGGCACTTGTCTCCGTATAGTTGCTGCTATTTTTTGCAACATACTTACTTACACAGCGAGCACGTACATCGGAAGCTAACTACCTAGGCGAATAATACACACTAGATATGGCAATTCGGTGCTGTGGATGGGTGGTGCCAAAGGAGGAAAAAATAATAATTTTTAAGTCTCCTGAAAAATTTGGTATAGCTTCAGGTGTTTTAAAGACTCATTTCTTTCCTTTAATTTTTCTGGGAAGGTTTTATTTCTTTAATCTGGTAAAAATTTATATATAAATTTTTTTAGACGTCAAATCGCAAGCAATATTGGCGAAAAATCACACTGTGCAATAATTCAAATAGCCTAGGTTTGGGCGCCTAATGCGGGAACAAAAAGTACACCTAAAAAGCCAAAGACATTAGCTAATGACGACCATGTATGTATGTATGAGTAAAACATGCAGAGATGTCAAAGGTCATATTGATTCTCAATTAAAGCAGCCAATGTACGCATATACACACATTCACACTTTAAAATAGGCGTGCGATTCCAAATGGGAACGTATGCATACGCCAGTGACTTGCAGCAACAATGTCCCGCCCAAAAGCGGCCGCCACGAGGGGTGCTTCATAGTTACTATTTTTTCATTAGCATTTTGCTTTGTTTTTTTTTTTTTTGTTGCTAAAAAACAGGCATATTGTTTTGCAGTCAGATGCGCTGTTGTAGGTCCATATGTAGTATACCTGTACTCAAGCGCAGTTGGCATATTTTAGGGTGCCTTTTGACTGCTCATGAATATTCATTACATTTTGTGGGTGTAATTACAATGGCGGCGCATTTACATTTGGCTGCGTTTTTGGCAAAATATTTTTAAATAGCTATTTGCACATATTGTAAACATTTATTTTCGTTATCAGAAGTTTGGGGTGCGCAAGTAGTATGTACATACATTTATGTTCATATGGCAACACTGCTATAAATTAATTTTATTTTTAAAAAGCTGTTTTCGTAACGATTCGATATATTGTTGACAAGATTATAATTAAAGTGTGTTTTGTATTTTAAAAACATTAATAAAAGTTCATTAAAGTTGATTCCTTCACCATATAAGTGAAGAAGAAGTGAAACCTAAGTTACATACATACCTATTTTGTCTCATAACCAATATACATACATACATACATACATCTGCTTTTGCTTAAGGTTATATTTTTTGGCTTTTTTTCTATCTAGATCCCTACCTATACCCCTGTTCGTTCTAATTACATTTATGTTATTCTGTTTTCCTCTATCTTCATTTTTATACCCGAGCGCACTTGTGCACAAGGGTATATTAATTTTGTTCACATTTACGGTTGTTTGTAACAGCCAAAACAAATCGAGATAGATATAGACAAATGTATACATAAATGATCAGGATGAAAAAAGAAATCGATTAAGCCATGTCTGTCTGTCCGTCCGTCTGTCCGTCTGTCCGTGTACACGATAACTCGAGCAAAAATTGAGATATCTCAACGAAATTCGGTATGTAGGTTTCCCTTAATCCAAGGTAGGTTGGTATTGAAAATGGGCGAAATCGGACTTTAACCACGCCCACTTCCCATATAACGGTAATTTCCAGAAATACGAAAACTGCGATATTTTAGTAACTACTGAAGATAATTCACTCAAAATTGATATTTACAATAATTTTTAGACAAAAAATAAGAATATTATAAATTTTTGGAAAATGGGCGTAGCCACGCCCACTTATGGTTACATGTGTATATCTTGGTAACCGCTGCACCAATTTCTTCCAAACTTGGCACAGTTGTTGGCCTTCACATAACATACCAAATGGCCGAAAATTTTTAAAATCGCTCAATAACCACGCCTACTTCCCATATAACGGTAATTTTCAGAAATACGAAAACTGCAATATTTTAGTAACTACTGGAGATTATTCACTCAAAATTGATATTTATAATAAGTTTTAGACGAAAAATAAGAATATTATAAATTTTTGGAAAATGGGCGTAGCCACGCCCACTTATGGTTACATGTGTATATCTTGGTAACCGCTACACCAATTTCTTCCAAACTTGGCACAGTTGTTGGCCTTGGTACAGCATAAAAAACCGCCGAAACTTTTTAAAATCGGACAATAACCACGCCCACATCCCATATAACGGTAATTTAGAGAAATACAAAATCTTCGATAAATCATTAAATATTGAAGCTAATTTTTTCAAAATTGATGCTTGCAACAATTCTTTACCAAGAAATACGTTTATGGTAAAATTTTGGAAAATGGGAGTGGCACCGCCCACTTATGATCACATATAAGTATACCGGGAACCGTTCTACCAATTTGTACCAAACTCGGTATGGTTATTGTACTTGCCACGTTGAAAATTATTGAAATCGGACTAATATAACGGCCGATTCTCTCAAGAAATGCTTGAAACTTCAATATTTCGAAATTGAAGGACGCTAATTTACTCAAAATTGTTACAACTCGGCTTACCATCTAGCGGAAGGTTTCGGAAGGGTGAAAAAACTTATATTTAATACTTGCGCCGGGTATTTAATGTTCGGCTCCGCCCGAACTTAGCCTTTCTTACTTGTTATCTTTATACTCTATCGATAACAGAATCGATAGTACCGTCCACGAAAATATCGATAACAAAACCGATAGATATATCGATGACAACTTCGATAAAAATTTCGGTGGCAAAAACGATAATAATATTGGTAGCAAAATCGATTCGAAAATCGAAAAAATACCAATAAAAAAATATAGATAACAAAATCGATAAAAATATCGATAACAAAATCAATAAAAATATCCATAACAAAATCGATAACAAAACTCGCTTAGAAAACTCATAAAAAAATATCGATAACAAAAACGATAAATAAAATTCATTATTGAATAGAAAATGAGAATTTTGATTGGTAATAGCAAAAATATGGTGAAAGATGACAATTTTTGGTCAATATCTTACGCTGGCCCATGTCCATCAAAATTCAATGTGCTCAAAAAACTAAAAATCAATAAATACATTAATTAATAAATTTTTTTTACTAAAATTGCAAGTGTTTTCGAAAATATTAGTCCTACATAATTTGGTATATGGACCTTTTTTGTATAGAATCTAAATAAGCTAAGAAAAAATTATTTTTCCACTTGAACTTTGATGGACTTGGGCGAGCCTAAGATATTGACCAAAAATTTTCATCTTTCACACAGATTATTTTTAGAACATCATGAACCATATCTTTGCTATTACCAATCACAATTCTTAAAGAGCGGATTTTAGGCCCACGCTAATGTATGTACATACATACGTAGATAGTTTTAATATTCACGAAATTTAAATTATCTACATACATGTCGTCGTTTAAAGT
>NW_023458557.1:96296990-96299957 GCF_013731165.1 Rhagoletis pomonella | reverse complement strand
AAATTACTTGTTTTCAAATAAAAGAAAGTGTGCCACTACTATCGTGTCCGTAAAATAGGTACAATTTACACGTTCACAAACGCTTACAAAAATCTCCCACGCGCAGCATCCATCACAAGTCTCGAACCTACAAATTCACAAGCCCACATCAACGTGGCTACGTGCCGATGTAGCTCATCCATTAGTAGCGTTGAAAGAGTATCTATGTATGTTTGATATGTAAGTATATCAAAGCCACGAATTGCGGGTTGACACTAATTTAAGTGCCTTTTAACAAATTGTCAACTGCAACAACAATTTAATCACAAGCGATAATAATAATGATTACATTGCAGCACGAAGGTAAAATAAAAACAAAAGAAAGAGACAGGCAAATATTCACGGAAGAGTATGCGGGGAGACAGGGAAACACAGGAGCGATAGACTTAATGGCAAATTTGTCAATCTTAATCTATGTCGATAGTTTATTTCCAGTGATTAAATGAAAAATGCAAAACGTTAGTAAGTATAGGATAGGACATGAAAGGATAGTATAGGGAAATCAATTTTAGATTTTCAGTTAAAAATTGGCTATAGAAGAATAGCTCTGCTTTTTCTTATGAAAAATTGATCCTAATATGCATGTTTATCTGGTCAAGGGCGGGCGCTCACACAGAATGTGACGACATCTCCTCGTCCTCAAGACTAAGCCACACATTTCACTTCGAAGGACAGACAAATACGATGCATGTGAGAATGCAATAGGTTGCGACTAGTTGGATAACTAGTGAACGAGCAGATTTCATATCTCTCAAACTGGATAACCTAGCCTGCTCAATGCTCCCAACAGCCTATTAGAACACACAATCCATAACAAGAATTTTGTACAGACACAACTAAGGATTCATGATCCATGAAGACATTTGAAAGATGCTCAATCCCTCAACAGGTTGTCAGCGATTTTGTTGCCCTTGAACTTGCAGCGGATCGGAGTCTAGCTCAGTATTGCTTTCGCGTTTCGCTGTCAGCAAGCCAAGAGTGGACTGCCCCTTTGCGAACGACGTAGACGGCCGCCTCACTATACTATTTTAAACTTATTTCAATTGTACAACATGAAAATCTTTACCTCGAAAATTTTAGTTGACGGAAAAGTAGTAAACGTGAAGGATGTCATAAGACTGTATTTCAAAATTCCCATTTTTGCACATTGTGCCAAATTCAAAAATTAAGTGCCATTTGGATTAAAATACGGCCAAGAATGGTACGATTTGAGCCAAGTTGGCAGGCCGGCCATGGGCACACCACAGTAAGATCTATCTCTGACTAAGCCGCCCAGCAAGCAAATCAGCAAAGCCTACGCAAATGAAAGACAAAAAGCACATTGCTGCAATTGCTAATAACATTTTTTACCCACAAACAATCTTGCCTAACCAAGTGGATGCAACGGTAACCTAAACAACCTGAATAGATGCATTGTATTAAGGAAGCGTAACAATATTGATTGAGTTGCAAGCGCAGAATACAAACGACGAAATTTCCAATTGCAATTGTCTGAAAAACTGCCACTGCTAGAGCATACATAGAAGGCAATTGCACGCTTCGCCACAACAAGGGCCATCATTGGCAAGCCACGCCGCAAAACTCACTTACACTCGCTCTCTTGCTGGGTGAGCGAGTGTTTTATGTGCAATTGACAGCGTTTATACGCTACTGCTTTGAGTTGCAAATGAAGGTGTCTGAAGTTGGCACCAATCAGTGCTGCTGGTGAAGAGATTGAATTGTACGAACAAATACACGTTGTTGTTGTTGTTGTTGTTGTTGTTGTTGTAGTTACATTCATGTATTGGTTACTTTTTTAAGTTCACAGATTTAATTGTGAAAATTTGGTACAACTTTTACGGCGACCCAAAAAAATAACCGTTAAATACCAAAAAAATTTTGATTTTTATTTTTTCGGTAAAATTTAATTGTTATTTTTAATTGATATTTTTTTATATACATTTTAAAGTTTTCAAGGTTTGGGTATCAAATACGAATATTTAAATAGCTTTAAAAAGAATATTTTGGAGAAAAATTAAAGATATCTGATATCTTATGGAAAAAGGAAAGTACTTACGTTAAAAATTGGGCGTCAACCCTATTTGGAACTACGCTTGCCTTTAGAAAGGGTACATATTGTGAGTATGCACAGTATATATACAAAAAAGCGCTCATTGAAATTAACAAAATACAGATTTGTATTAAAAAAAACATGGAACCATCATCGCAAATATTTCCGAACTAAAGGTGGAATTCTTTACTTTTCATTTTATACCCATACATTTTAGTTAAATTTTGTAGAATCGAAAATAAGTGGCAACCTTACACTAATATCCTAAGGGATAACAATTAGTATATAGGCAAATCATTGATTAAGAGACTTCTTTAGTAATCGTGCATGGGAATATTGTGCCTTTACTTTCTAAACAAAAACTATTAATAAATGTGGGATTCACAATAGGTGCTAACCCTATTCAAAAATATTTCTGGTTTGGGGATTTGTAAAATATATACCTTCCATTTCATACCAATATTATGATTTTTTATTTAATTTCTAAATAATTTTGAATAGGTGGCAACCTTTAAGCAGTATTCTCGGAGGTATACCTATTTAGATAATCTTCAAATGCAAAACATTATTTGTATACAAAATTTCATTAAAATCGCTAGAACCGTTTCCCAAAATATATGATAGGATATATGAGCAAATCTCGCGAGTTGTTAATTTTTTGACAGAAACCTTCAGTTTTGCATAAAGAACATGATTCCATCGCGAAATTGTATTTAAATGAAAAATTATAAAAGATACACTAAAAAAGTCAAAATAAAATCTCGTGCACATATTATACCCGTAGTTGTGAATGTAACGTATACGCGCCGTAGTACCATAAACAGCCAGCTACGTGTTTACTCGAACGCCTTAACTTTAAAAGTCATATTATTGAAAAG
>NW_023458557.1:96283670-96293838 GCF_013731165.1 Rhagoletis pomonella | reverse complement strand
ATGTATATTCATAGGCCCACTATTCTTCAATTTGAATATAAAGATGCTATCTATCAAAATCACATACATACTTTTACTATCAATTGGATGATTAATGTATGTAATATGATCAGCAAATTAAATTATCATCCATTATCGTAGAGCATCAATTCAATTGGTTGTAAAAAAAATATGCTGAACGTGATGGGAAAGAAAAAAAATTGTTAACCTTTATTAACGTTAAAAGCATAAAAATAAATTTGATGTGTAAAATCTATGCGAATGCGTATAAAAGTGTCGCCAAAAGAGTAATACATACTATGTATGTGTATGGATTAGGGCTGATCAATAAATTTCACTATCCAACTTTAATATTAAAAAAAAAAAAAAACTACACAAAAGTAAACCTCAATTACAAGCTAATGCGAACTCAGATCACGGAAACTCACTTCGAAATCCATTTTCCCGGTATATATGTATGTATATGAAATTGACATGGCGCAAAGTTGATAAACATGATTGGCCCAGCTCCATTTAAAGTTGCCCTCATTGTTGACAGTCAAGCTGTCAAGCAAAGCCTTAGGGTCGGCAACGACTAACTCGATATGGGTTAAGAAATGCCGAAGATCCTTACAACATCTTTAACAACACACAATCATTCTTTGATGGATCTCGGGACATTGTGGTATTCCTGGAAATGAGGAAGCGGCGAGAGTTCTAGAAAGAGATCTGAGATTAGTATTAGGGGAAGTGGTCCAGATCGTAGTATCGCCCCTGCAGTTGCTGAATTTATAAGTTCGGAAAGTGATCAGGGCAGCCACCAACAGGGAGTTTATTAAGGTCCTCAAAGAAAATCACTGGGTCATTGGTCACGTACCAAGCAGTTTCGGAGCCCTATATTCGATAGCCGAGAAAGCTTAGGAAAAACTCATTTGGAGGGTCTGGAATTCGCTAAAGAATCAGAACACAATTTGAAATACACTTTCCTGCTTTTATATGAAAAATTTCCTTGTTTTGCTTATGGCTCTAAAGTTGCTGACGATCTGGCCTAATGTACCACACATGCGCTTTGTTCAAATTTATAAAATCGAATATCGTTTAATTGAGATTGACATTTACCTCAGCACGAATAATTTAATTTATTTAAATCGAATTGAAATCGCAGGCTCACAGACCGTCACAGCAAAACGCGATTTAGTAATAAATAATAAACTACTGCTATGTGTAAATACGTATGTTAATGTGCGCTGCGGTCTACAGCTGCGCTGACATGTTCTTTTCGTATTCAGCTTTCATATTTTATGACCGAAAAGGTCAATGTTGAACTTTTTACCCTTTTTACAATTAAATTTAATGCATTTTTTATGCTACCAATCGCTCATAAATGGCCTGAGAAACTTTGTACATTTACCTATAAACTATGGGTGCATGTTTGCCATTAAAAAAAAAAACACACACACACACACACACACAATTCCGAATATTGGCTACATAATATGAACTCTAATATAGATGGATGAAATTATTGCATGTCAATTAAGTTTTTAATTTTAATTTGCCATTTGCGTTCATATTATTTATTATTTTTGATAAATGCTAATTCTAATATTTCACTACTTTTCTTTGTGCGTACTTATTCAAAAGTCTGTAGTTCACGTGCAGTTAGCCGACAAATGACATTTCTCAATCAACATCTCAATCAATTAAGCATTGCCGCCAACGCATAGACCCAAATACTTGCATTTGTTGTAAGTACATAGTATGTATGTATGTATGTATGTATGATGGTGAGTGCCTACCCACACGCCTACCCTTTTTCATTTCTAACCCGCTCATTTCATTCACTACACTCATTTATGACTTTCAGCTTTCACTACTTGCGAAATGCTTTTAATTTTTTACAAGCATTTAAAATTTAATTAAACGCTTAAGTTCTTCAAATGAAACGCCACCTCAACTCAGCGTTTAAGTTAGCAGCGGTAGGCACGTAGATATCGCATACGATCTCCAAAAGTGACACAACTAAAAAATTTTCATTTTTGAAATTATGCATTAAAAATGTACACAGAGCTTTTATTTATCTTTAAGCAGAATCGGGAGCAAATTTTTGTTATAATTTGTTGAAAAAAACTGAAGGTAAAGTCTCTCTTGCCCATAAGATTAGCATGTGCTACGAAATAGTTTTTCGCATTTTCTGACGAACGTGTTATTTTGAGTTGTGTCACTTTTGAAGTGGGTGTGCGATATGTAGTCATCAGTCTCATCAGCATCGCCCATTGAGCATTCAGTTAGTTCATAGGTGAAATGCTAGTGTTGAAGAATAAAAAAAATATATATATATAAAAACTAGCTTTTGCCCGCAGCATCGCTCGCGTTAAGTTCGATTTAACGTTATGATTGCAAATAAAAAAAAACATATCACCGAAAAAATAAGTTAAAAAAGGTGCTTATTGTCTCGAATTGGCCATTGCAATTAAAAAAAAAAAAATAACTCCCATTTCGTAGCTGTATCTGTAAAAATTATAGATTTTTTAAAATTATTTTTGCTTTTCCTTAAAAAAAACAAACATGTCTGAATAAAAAGACCCCCAACACTCTTTGTTTCACACCAATAGCTCATTGGCATATTTCATTTATCTTTTCTGTAAGGACGAAAGATATTCCATTTTGCAAATGTTCATTTTAATTTGATTTTTAAACAGCCTTTCCAAACTGTTTTCGTTCTAAAGTTTTTTTCAACCTTTTTCGTTTGACATCGATATTGCAATATTTCATTACAGTAACATATTAAATTTAATACGATTTTTTTTTTTTGTTTATTTTAAATACTGATTAAATTTAGTTTGAATTTTAAACAGTTGGTCACCTTCTGACAAATATTTTCCAGCCACAAAGCTTTCTTATGCATCTTTCGAATGGCATTCATATTCTAACACTTTATTTAACTTTTGGAAAATGGGATTTGACTTTTAAGCAGGTGGCAACTCTTCTCAAAATAAAACCTTGTTAAACATCATTCGTTTGCCGCCACCCATATTGTAATACTTCATTCAACTTTTTATAAAAAATGAAGTTCACTTTTTAAGTAGGTGGCAATCCCGTTCAAATGTTTCGTGATAAAGTCGCCTTAAATCTCATGCGTTTGGCATCCACGTTATAAAATTGCTATGAACTTATAGTTGAGGGTATTATTCAACTTCTTAAGCAGGTGGCATCTTTTTTCAAAAAATACGCAATTAGTATATTAATCCAGGTCATACATAAATTATCTGTATGCCAAATTTTACGCAAAGAAAGACCACAAAAACATTTTCGCGTACTCACTCACAAACTTTCACTTTCATAATATTAGTAGGATTTCATTTAACTTCTGAATTAAATTTCTTTATTCGACTTATTAATTATTCGATTTTAAATTTATAAACAGGTGGCAACCCCTCAAACACTATTTTCTAAATAAATCGTTTTTTGGACCACTTTTCTGTGACACTCGCATCATTTAAATATTTTGATTAACTTATTAATTGATTGTATTTTTTGAAAAAGTGGCAACTCTCTTAAAAAAAAAAAAAAACCCTATGTATATGTTAACTAAGGACATAACCCACCTGTGCGCTAATTTTATTGAAATAGATCCAGCCGTTTTAGTGTGAAAGAGCAACAAACATACACACTCACTCATACCCAAACTTTCACAATTATCATATTAGTAGGAATAGGAAATATATGTATGTATATGTATGTAATTCTTAAAAAACAATATATTAATTAAAAAAATAAATTAAATCGAAGTCTTGCGTAGTGTTGTGGTAACTTTTCCAACTATGAAGAACGCTGTTGCTGGCTAATTGTCGTTGACCCTCAGCGCAAATAGTTATACAAATGTCAGCATTCATATAGCTAGGTGCATGTTCATATTATGTTCCAACAAGCATTATTTAACTGGCAACATTGTCTCTGTCATTGCCGTCATAGTCGTACAACAACAATCAACACTGTCGTCGCCAGTGACATTTCTTTTATTCGTGATTGCTAACCTATACAAATATATGTATGTATATGCGAATTGATGGTGACAAGATGTATGTATGTAAATATATATTAACCGCCCTTTAGGAATGTTGCAACATATTTTCGATGAATGTTTGGCCGAAGTTCTCCTCAAATTTGTGGTATTCACCTTTTTGTTGTTACTCGAACGGAACGAACTAAAGTTTTAAGCCGTCTGCAGATAGTTTTTAAGATGAACTTTTTAAAAGAATTTAGTGAACCTTATATCACTAAAACCATGTTTACAACATTAGTTAGACCGATTCTGAATACGGTTCGGTAGTTTGGAAACTAAGGTATCAAATTTACTCAGACAAGACAGAATCAATTCGAAAACAATTGCTATTTTTTGCTTTAGGAAATTTCAGTTGGGATTCTCAATATAATCATCCACCTTTTATAAGTCGTTTAAAACTTATTAACCTACATACGCTTGTCAATCGCAGGGAAATTCTTGGTAAAATCTTTATGGTTAAATTACCGACACGCTCAAATTCAAGTCTGTTTTTTCTAGCTGAAGTTAGCTTTAAAGTTCCTTCTCGTGTATCAGGACACTTTTCTCCCCTATTTCTGAACGGTTGTAATACTAATTTTGAACAGACTCCTGCCTGTCATCAAACCTGGTTCCTTTAGCACTCAATCGTAGAGGCTACCTGATCTTTTACGTTTCTCCAGCTCAAATAAATCAAACAAAAGCAAAGGGCAATTAATCGAAAATGGTCCCCTCTCAGATTGATATACTTATCTTAAATTGTGTCTGTTACAAGAAAAAGTTTTAAAGCATACCACGAGATCGTTTTTGTTTCATAAAAATTACTGTCCTATCCTAAAATAGCCTAAATCATATTTGCTGCATAACTTTTTCGGACAACCCGTACTCTAGCACATAGCGGAATGTTATATACTATAATAAAGGGCACTTGGTTCTCTTTCACCCACCCTATGTACAGTCGAAAATCTTCGACGTGTTCTGATGCTAACTCCGAGCGGATAGGTCTTTTTTTTTCTGATAGCCAAGTAGTCAGGTTTTATTCAGGTGCATAGATAGTGTGAGGTTGTTGTTGTTATAGCTATTAAGCCCCTGCTAAGTCGGTTTGTCCATCAAGCTCAACTAACGATAGGCCGAGGAAACGAGCTGTTTCGACGGGGTTGGACCAGAAGCTGAGTATGATTGAGCTGACATGTGAAGAGGTGGTTGGTGCATGGGGACACAAACAACGAACACTCATTGGGTACATCGGGGTGGAGTTTGGACAAGAAATGGTTGAGGCAGTTACAATATTCTGACCGCGATTGGGCCAGAGTAACGTGAGTCTCTCGTGCCAGTCGGAACTCTGTGTCTGCGATAGGTGGAGATTGGGCTCCGATCACGGCACTCATAGGTCGAGAGTCGTCGTAAATGGTGCCGACTCACTATGTATGCCGTTGATCACTCGTTGGTACGTCGTAGGGTCCAAAAATTGTTCGAGGTAAATCTGAACCACGTCCATATATTCGAAATGATGCCTTCTGAAGTTCGTGGGCGATCTCTTTCTCAAGCAAGGGCCTCTTTGGGTGCTCATTTCTGTGGCATCCCACGAAAAACTGCTTGCTGGGCATTTTGTTATGCTCCTTGCTATGGGGATGGTGCTCAGTCCACATCATAAAGCATCCTGCCACTGTCCGGCGTGCGGCGTGCGGCGTTCTGATAAGTTTGCAGCTTCGAACACTGCGTCCTACTAGTCCCCGATTTCCACACGTCGGGAATGATGAGAGTGCTCATTGACAAGTTTGGTAAGATATGCTTTCTCAGCATCAGCATGCCAATTCCTTTGGGGCCTATTTTTTGGCAGTTTGTACAGCCTTGTGATCGACAATCTTCGTTTAGATGGTCTGTCGGCAGTCGATCTTGATAGCAGTTTTGACCGTACACTGCCTTATGGAAATACAGTGGGGGAATCACCTCAGCATTTTCCTCTTAGCGGTCCTACCTTATATGGCGAACTTTTCCGAACTTCATCATGAGCTCCTACTAAAGTTTATTTTTTACGCTTATTACTCAGGGACGACCAGAAAGAGCTTTAACCCGGCGCAAGTTCATATATTTATGTATGCAGATAGCCCGTGGGCTATATATTGGTCATTTCTAATAGGAGTTTTACTCCTACACTTTTTCGGTTAATGTTAAATCAATTTAAATGTTTGGAATTCCTACCGGGTAGATATTATATAGCATACATACATACCTATGTACACACATAACGTATATTGCACTACCATAATTGGCGTGTTTCGTATTGTGTGCGTGTGTGATATTCTTAGTGCACTGCGGCACTTTGTCGCATGCCGCATAAATCATTGTCAGCAGACGTCAAGAGTTCTCTTCTAATGTCAACTTATTCGCACTTTCGCAATTAACATGTGCAAATGTGTGATACTCCAAGAGCGTGTGAATTTCTTTTTATACATATTACACATACATAATATGTCCATACGAACGTAAAAATATTTTATAGAAGTTGCTTTTTTTGTGCCAATAAAAATAGTAGTTTCGATTATAAATAACCACGAATTAGTTAAGAGTTTTTTTTTTTAATTTAATACAAATAACAAAAGCCCATATTCGAAAATATCGCTGCAAAATGTTAGTATAAAAAAATATCAGTTGCAAAACCGCCTATCTTAAGTCAAATTTTACAGGGCAGCGAGAAAACTTATTTTCTTTACGGCCATTGACTCGATAGACGGTACTTCATCTAGCTATTATTTTACAAATCTGTTTTTGGAATAACGATTCTACGATTTTTACCAAATCTCTTATTTGCTACTATGGCGATTTAGGCGATTCTTCGAAGGCATCCACGCTATACAGCAAAGTGAAAACTAATAAGGACACGCCATTTTGACCAGTTTTTGCTATTTTCCCATTGTTTGTTATTTTTTTTTTATGAAAATACAGCTCATTATCTAACAAAAACCACATTAGTCCAAATTTCAAACTTTGTAGAAAAATTTGAAAAACTCAACAAAAATTTACAACAAGAAACTTTTTAATAAAACTAAAAAAAAAAATCTAAGTATGCAGTTTTATAGCCCATTATATACTAGCTTAAGCAAGAGCCAGTTTCAAGTAGCTAAAAATTCGCGTTGATTTTTAATATTTTTTTTTTGGCAGATAGTGTTATCATTTTCTTCCATATAAAAAAAATTGCCGAACACACCTTGTATGGAAGAAAATCCTTGACACCGTCAGCAAAAAAATCAACACGAATTTTTAGCTACTTGAAACTTGCACTTTCTGAAGCTAGAATTTAAGGGGCTATAAAATTGCGTACTTATAAGTTTTCTAGAAAATCTTAATAAAAAGTTTGTTTCTGTTGTAAAATTTTGTTGAATTTTTGTAATTTTTCTACAAAGCTTGAAATTTGGACGAAAGCACAAATGGGTTTAGGAATTTCCATTTGAAATTCAGAAAATTACAACTCAAATTCAGAATTTCCAGTTCAAATTCAGAAAGTTACATTTCATATTCAGAATTTCCATTTTTAATTCAGAAGTTTACAATTTAAGTTCAGAAAGTTATAATTGAAGTTCAGAAATTTCTAATTTAAGTTCAGAAAATGTATATTCACTGTGCGATGTAAAGAATTTTTAGAAGCGACTGTGTCGCAACGTTTTCAATTCAATTTTATTCCACGTTCCAGCCGCTACTTGAGATTTGCCGAATTTGAAAATTCTCAAGTAAAAGTAAACAACGCCTTAGAAACTTTAGAATTTGCTAATATCATCACAAAAATCGCCGTTTTTTTTTAATTTTTTATAAATCATATATTTTACAATTTAACACAATTTTCGTTGAGTTATTTCTTTTCATAGAAAGTATACGTTCTAAATATGAAAAGAATCGGTCTATAAATACGGATTTTTCAAATATCTCGACTCCTGCGCCACCTATTGGATTAACTCATATTTTGTATTGCATTGTCATCGGGTGCTGAGCCAACCGTGAAGTTTCAAGTCTCTAGGCCATCGGGAAGTTGGTAAAAAATTGATTGCAAAATTTGCCCCTAGCAATCATACATACATACAGAGCAAGTTAAATTAACACTTGTAAAAATACAAGTCCAATTATGAAAATTTAATTGCGATTTTTATCACAAAGATCATAGCCGTTACGGTCCTTGGTTAAACTGACTCTCGTTGTTTGGTAAGACTTTTTCTTCCAATGCAAATTTAAAATAAAAAGTTTTCTGAATGTCATTTGATATTTTCTGAACTTAAATTGTTAATTTCTAAATTTGAATTGGAAATTTCTGAACTTCAATTGTAACTTTCTGAATTTGAAATGAAAGTTTCTGAATTTGAAATGGAAATTCTAAATATGAATTGTAACTTTCTGAATTTAAATTGCAACTTTCTGAATTTAAAATGGAAATTCTGAACTTGAATTGTAATTTTCCGAATTTGAAATAGAAATTGTGAATATGAATTGAAATTTTCTGAATTTGAAATGGAAATTCTGAATTTAAAATGGAAATTCTGAACTTGAATTGTAGCTTTCTGAATTTAAATTGCAACTTTCTAAACTAAAACTGAAAAAGGTGTAGTTGAGAGCTCTCTCAGAGGCCACATAGGCCCATTGTGATACCCATTCGAGAATTTCTCTAAGCCTCCATTCCGATTTTCTAGCGAACTAATATTTAGATCTTATCATTCGTGATAATTTTCCAACCTTGAAACATTTTCATTTTATATTCCATCTCCTTTTTACCTTCCTTTTATTAACTCGGGATGTAACTATGTAATATTGATGCGCCTAAAAGATGCAGCGATTTCTATGCTCAAGTTACATACGTGATGACAGACAGTACGAATGGCAATTATAATAGGGAGGTTTTAGTTTTTTAAACTATAGTTTTATTATTCGTGGAAGATGTTAATCTGCATACGTACTACATGCATGTATGCAATAACAACAGACAAACAAATCATGCATATCTTTCGGTATACATAATTAAAAAAAAAATAAAATTTGGTTGCAATCAAAATCCAAACTAATAATTTCACGCCACATACGAATTACGGAGAATGGACTAATGTGAAATAAATGTCAATGCAATTAGCTCTAATAGCTTAAATGCAATGAAGCGCGAAGAGTGTCAATGATACATTTCACAAAAGTCTTTAAAATATGAATTTAGCGCTAAAATTTGAATGTAGTTTTAAAATTTGACAACCTCATAATTATAACTTCATTTACATTTAATATACATACATATACCTTGTATTACGTTTTAGTTAACTGCATGTGTAAGTAATGATATGGTTTTGTTGAGCTAGTATTTCTATGTAATTAAATACTCGTTTCAATAATTATGAATGTACATTAGGGTGGTCCAAAAAAATGTTAAAGTCGGAAATTTAATGCTCTCACCCCCTAGGATTGTTCTATACCGAAAAAAAGTATACCCCTGTTTTTTTTTATTTTAAAATCAAAATATATTTAGAGGTCGCTCGAAGCGCTTAAAGTTTCCCATGTATTTTGTATGGTGAAAAAAAGACTTTTCGTAGAAATGGCATAGAATCCATGAAAATCCAAATTTTTAAATCTGAAAACTCTGCTTCTCTTCAGAAGACTTCAGAGAATAATGCCCAATTGTTTATTTAAACATTTTTTAGTTTTAACTTACACACATATTTTAAAATTTCATAGACCTGATTCCCCTAATTCAAGTTGAATATAAGGTGGCAACCCTCCTTTGGATAATTTCAAATAAAGCCTTTTCAAAACTTTTTGATTGATACCCAAATCGTAATAATTCACCTAGCTTATTAAATAATTTGAATTTTACTTATTAACCAGGTGGCAACCATTTAGAAAAATATAAACCTTTACACATCAACAGACCGAGACCTTTAGAAAAAAAGTGTATTCAAAGAAATGTATGTATGAAGATATTTAAATAGAAGATTGTTTAGAGCAGAGGTTCCCAAACTTATTTTTACGGTAGACCCCTTTCAAAATTTGAATGGTTTCAATTGATCCCCTGATGCTCATTTCTAACATATTCCCAAAGCTCATCAAAAAATGTGAAATTAAATCTAATGATGTAATTTTCATCGCGGGTGAGTTCCAAAACTGAATTCGGAGCGGCAAAAA
>NW_023458557.1:96281808-96283570 GCF_013731165.1 Rhagoletis pomonella | reverse complement strand
A
This sequence comes from Rhagoletis pomonella, assembly GCF_013731165.1. NCBI lineage: Eukaryota > Metazoa > Arthropoda > Insecta > Diptera > Tephritidae > Rhagoletis > Rhagoletis pomonella. The sequence goes on along the minus strand of NW_023458557.1, from coordinate 96,283,569 downwards.
AAAAAAAAAATCTTTTGATGTAATGTGGAACGATTTTCCGTCATCCCTTGTCAAATTTGGTTTGGAGACAAACCGGTTTTGGCGTTGTGCCATCTTCAGTGTCATTTTTCGTTCTTTCGTTCGTTCGAGAACGAAAAATGACACTGAAGATGGCACAACGCCGAATCCGGTTTGTCTCCAAACCAAATTTGACAAGGGATGACGGAAAATCGATCCACATTACATCACACTCCTACCCTGTCGGAAACACCAACAACGAAAATGAGAAAAAATCTTTTCTTTGCTCTATTTATTAAAATAATGTGATAACACACTTGCAAGTTTAAAAAAACCGAGCTCGTAAATCCATGAAAGAAATATCTCGCTCTGAGGGGTTATATTTTTTAAGGGCGCTAAATAAACTCCTCACATGTTCGGCTCACTCATGAATTTGCATGTGATGTATTTGTCAAATAGTTTATTTTTGTTGAAGGCATAATTTTTATTTTTATCGCTCCGAGTTTTAAAGTGATGCGAAAACTATTCGTCACTCGCATTTTTAAAACGCAAAACTTGAAAAAACAAAACTGCAAAGCTTTTTACGCCAAACTTCAAATTCAGAAACTGACAAAAAAGAAAAGACCGAATCTAGATAAATCGATGACAAACAAACGAGCAAGCACGAAGCTCAAGAAATGTTCCACCGTCTCATCCCCTTCAAAGCCGGATGGGCAAATGGAGTTGTCATTTACGCCTATCACAGTCAGGTGTTTGTGCCACATGAAGTGACCAGCCAGCCTGTCCCGTCTTCTCAGTGAGAGGAAAAAACTAGATAGACCTTCTGTGATCAAAGGCAACATGAGTTTTTCCCACCTGCATCCACTCGATGGCTTCTAGTAATTTCTGAGCGAAGTATCCACCCAGTTTCTGATGGTGGCTTCGAGGAATTCCTGGTCTAAGCCAACTGTGGCCAAAGGGTCAGATGTCTCACTTTCAGGCACTCCCGAGTTGCCCGGCACCTAGAGTAAAGCAAGCTCGTTATCTTTACCAACATAATTTAATCGAGACTTGCATTGCCGGACTAGATTGGAAATACTGAGATAGAGGGCTGACCAATGGCCTTAGGTACAGCTTGGCTATACCTGTAGACACGTACACTCCTTCTCCTCCAACTATTTTCCACCACGTAGTCTATGGCTTTGGGGATTGCAAATACCTCATCCTGGAAGACCGAAACATATTACCCAAGTGAAAAAGTGAAGCTTATCCCCATTAATTTCGACAAATACTCCAGATCATGACCCTGAGTCAGTTTTGGAGCCATCAGTGAAGATTCGAAAATGTACGAGTGCGGGCTCAGTATTCCCCCTAAGTTTTGCAGAATGACGATACGCGGTTTTGTACTTTAAACTACGATATGTATTTAGTGCAGCGGATTAAAATACAGCGGCTCCGCTGGCTTGGTAATGTCGCACGAATGGCTTATAACACTGCAGCGATTTTGGAAGTATTCAACGCGGTAACCCCTGGTGGTAGCGAAGGAAGAAGGCCCCCTCTGTGATGGCTTCACAAGAGCATTTTCAATTGGCTTCAATTAACACAGAAGAGAAATGACTGGAGTGATTTATTGGACTCAGCCAAACCCGCTGAGACGATTACAGCGACAATCAATAAGAAGAAGAAAAGTGAGGCAACTTAAAATCAATCATTTGATATCGGATTCTTTTAAATATTTAGATCTGGTAAAATTCGATTACAAATATTGCCCTTTAACCATTTCAA
>NW_023458557.1:96279563-96281708 GCF_013731165.1 Rhagoletis pomonella | reverse complement strand
AGAGGACTTGAAACCACAGCCAACTATTTTTTAGCACCCTGTAAATTCATGTTATGACTTTTATGATACGTTTCGAACGCACTGCATATAATTTTAGCTGCTTAATGTATACGACATACGCGGTTTTGCATTTTGTTGATACGCGGTTTTGTACTTTAAACGACGATATGTATGTTTATACAAAACGTAAGCAAACAATATTTTGCTTGCATAGTCTTCTGTTCTCTTTCATTGCAAGTTGAATTATTTTAATATCTATTGCCAAATTTTGTACATAAAATAAAATAACACTTTTTAATATACAACGATTTTATAAATGGACTAAAAAATAGAAAATAATATTTCTTACAATTTGTATAGATAATATTTGATTTTGAAATTTTAGCAGAAGTTATTATACACCATTTATGAGCATGAAAATGAAAAGCTGTATGAAGTGTAATATATGTATGTATGAATGTGGATATATGAATAACGACCGCTTAAAATCGATCTCAAATTTGTACTTTCTCTGTAGAAATTTTAGGTCTATGCTATGTAGTTTGACTATTGTCAATTAAATCTAATGCTTTGTATTGCATGCGCTTCACGGTTTTAACCGACTTCCAAAAAAGGAGGAGGTTATCAGTTCGTCGGAATATTTAATTTTTTTATTTTTATTTTTTTGAAGTGAAACTTCTTAGGCGGCGGTATCGCAAAACTGGAGAGTGAAATTTTTAAAACTGAAAACGATACATGAGTGAGAAGGAAGATATAGGTAGTATAGGGAAGGGGAAAAGGAAATAAAGCGACGCATGACGGGTACGAGTACTTACATATGTATATATGTAAACTGCATTGAAATTAAAAATATATATTAAATACGGAGGATATTACAATTTTTTACAACTTTTGCTTTAATTTTTCTATTTTTCTAAAAAAAAAAAAAACGTTACTCTTCGCTGTCTACTATAACCGAAAAATGCAGTTCGAACACTATTGTGACCAACACTTCTACCGTGACTTCAAACAAATTACGATACGTTTCTTACACGGCGTTTACATGAAACAATTTTCAATGAATGACTAGTATAACTATGTAATGAAGTTTTTAAGACTGACTAGGCATACATCCTATATTTGTTTGGAGGAAATATATAGTACTAGCAGACCCGGCGGACTTCGTCCCGCCCAAAATTTTTATATATTTTATTAAAACTTTCTGGTCCAACATTTTCACCAACAATTCACGTTTACGATTTTCATTGGCACATTCGTCTGCTAAGATTATGGTTTGGTGGTCATTTGCCGCTTTAAATAACCTAATAAATATCCGTAAAGAAGTTCTTGCAATTCTCCAGTTGTGCGGCATTTCATAGCACGGTTATTCGCAAAGCGAAATAAATTATTTTCTCTTCACTCCCTGGTGGCAACAATGACCCGGTTCTATAGTAAATGTCCTAGAAGCTTTACAGTATAGTTGGTGGCACTTTCAAAATGGGTGCGAATCATTGTTCTACAGAAATGCAATATACATATACTTATTTCAGACGAAATACCTTAAAAGTTTGAACGCATAATAATATTGGAAAATCAGGAGCGTTCGATATACTCAATGGTGCAACAGGTCGATTTAATCTGACCTTCACGGCCCCTTTTCTCACTTGGCTATTTTTAGTAATAGCTCGACTTCAGCACCACTTGGCAGCAAGTTTTTGCAATAGTATTGCATACATATTTAAAACATTATCCAAATAGGATCATAAAAAAGATTTTTAGTAATAACTCAACTACAGCGCCAACTGTCGGATTAAATTGTGAAACTAAACAATCCAGAGACCCACTCAAACACACAAAAAGTTTCGTTAAAATCCGTACAAGCATTTAGGAGGATTTCACTCACCAACACACCTACAAAAGAATTAAAAAATACATTCAAAGATAGCTAAAGGTCGGTACGTTTGTAGGCCTCACACCCCCTTTTCAAATAGCCCAAATTTTCTCCATGAGTATGGGCTTGATTTCAACTACATACATATCTGAATACTTTCAGAGATATGCAGTATAAAAATTCGATTTATATAGGAGGTGCCCTTTCCAACAGCTGCCCTCTTTCTTTATGAGTATGCGATTGATTTCGCATATCTCCATACCAAGTTCCAGAAC
>NW_023458557.1:96278641-96279553 GCF_013731165.1 Rhagoletis pomonella | reverse complement strand
GGTGGCAGTTTCAAAAAAATCGGTTTAGCCGCTCTCGAGCCTTGCGAAAACTAAAAAACGGCTTTCAAAATATATATTAGCTGAGATATATTATATATTATAATTATATTTTGACAGTATCCGTTGTTTCAGATTGACGCAAAAAAATCTTGCCAAGTGACGAATTCGCCCCTTGATATGGTCGTTGCTCAAAGCTATTTATATTCGAAATTGCATTAAAACTGGAAAACAGGGATCTATAAGCTTATCCAGGTAAAAAGCTACCTAAGTACCGAATTTTAAGCAAATCGGACCATAATAAGATTGTTTCGAATAGATCGGTCCCTGGTTCACTTCTCGTAAAAAATGGAATTTTAAGCAAATCGGACCATAATAAGATTTTTTCGAATAGAACGGTCCCTGGTCCACCTACACGAAAAACATGGTGGTTACCGAAAGCTATTTATATACAAAATTTCATGAAAATCGGACCAGCCGTTCACGAGATTACCTGTTACAAAAAAACAGGGACTTCTCTTTATATAATTTGTATAAATGTATAGATATAGATATAGATATATGGCCTTATTCATAAAAAATAAAGTAACTTTATAAAAGGTTTATAAATTGAAAAATGTATGAAAACGTCAATTTATAAAGCTCTTTAAACCTACTTTATTTTTTATGAATAAGGCCAATAGATATCTACGTTCATTTATTATATGGTGGTTGCCATAGCCAGTGCCTTTTTGGTGAATCTGAAATCAGCTATTGCATTTACTAGTTAGTCTTTTGCCCTACACATGAATTTTGTTTACTTGGATCCTATTCAACCTCTACACAATTCTGCATATGATAACATCTCAAAAACATACAACTTCTTAAAAGACTCTGATCAACTTTGTCGTATCTAACTTGCCCTCATTCACCAGT
>NW_023458557.1:96275396-96278541 GCF_013731165.1 Rhagoletis pomonella | reverse complement strand
AGCCGAAAGCCTCTGTTGCTAGCGCTGTGTTTTATGGTTTATATAATATTATTGTTATCCAAGCCTTTTATAAATAAATAAAAATTTATTTTTTCACATATTTAATTTAATAGATGATTCCCTAAACTCCAAAAAAATTGGAAAATCCTTAAGAATTTTTCAAAGAAAATTTACAAGATTAATTTATGTACATTATTTAAATGTAAACAAAATAAAATTATTTTTACTTAAAGTTAACCTTCTTCAGTTTTAGCGCATTTATAGGCCGTATGATCTTTTTCCGCTCTTCTCGATGTTTCTTCATTAAATACTCTCTCTTCTTTTCATCTTTAGTTGCCTTCTTCTTCATGTCAAATGTCATTTGTCGGTTACCCAGTGAACGTCCAATCGTAGTCACATTCGCGCTAGAGGCTTCATTGAATCGTACGCGATCCTTAAGGCTAATTTTCATTATTTTACTGCGCATTTCACTTAATTTCAGGTTGTTATCTTCCAGAGATGTCATTTTAACGCTGGCTCTTCGCTGATTATTTGTTGATGAGCTAGTCGTGTTGTCCATTGGAGTTGTTTGCTCATCATCGCTGTTGGCATCCTCATCACCCGCGTGTTCATTTTCCGCAAGTTCCTCCTCTTCACGTTGTCTTCTCACATCCTTGTATGCCTTCTTCATTTCTTTTGAGAACTCACGCACTCCCTCATCATCTGAAGATTCTTCGGCAACCGATTTGTTTCCATCATCTTCATCACTTTTTTCGAAACCAAAAAGATCCTCATCATTATCACTTTCCTCGTGTGGTTTCGCTTCGTCTGCATGCAGCTCCGCTACGCGTGCTACTTCAACGCGTTTTTTTATTTCTTTAAGCTTGGATTTTCCGAGGCGATTAAGCGCAGGCGCCAACAGCTTGTACTCTTCAGCATTCTTGTTAATAGCAAATTCCGGATTTTCAAACATTGCCTTGAAACGTGTATCCTCGAGTAGATTTGCTGCTTTAGCAGACTTTTTGGAATTAGACTGCTCGTCCATAATTTTAAGTGCCAGCTCTTGATTGACTTTTGGAAGGTTTGACTTAATCTGTAGACGTGATTTACGCTCACTTTCAATCTCTTTACGTATTTTCTCTTTACGGAAGCGTTCAAAGGCAAATGGATCAGCCACAGCTTTGGCCCTGTTGTATAAACGTGCGTCGATGAAATAGCTAAAAAAAAAGTTCGGTAAAAAATTTAGATTAGGTCTTTTTGTGTATGCATTTATAATTTACCCGTGCATGTAGCCTTTCAGTAGATTACTGCCAATCAAATGCTCCAGTCCCAATTCCTCCAATTCATTCTGCGTCACAAACTGATAATCGTCGAACATATTCTCCACCACCTCAGATTCAATTTCTTCCGTAAGATTATCTAAGAATGAGCACCAACGCGGCGCCGGACCCATTGAAGGCACGTAGTAGGTCAACATTTTTACATCTTCTTGTGCAAGGAAAAATATTCCTGTATCGGGAATAGTGCAGAAATCGTTGAAGGATGTTGTGGATTCTATGTAGGCGACTTGTTTGCCCTGAAAATTCGTTACATAATTAAATGTTGTATTTAAAGACAAATTCGACTCACAGTGTTTTCATCCCACAATTTTAACATAGCATCATCCAACGAATAAACCGTCTGATGACCAGGGTTGAAAGCAATGCGCTTTACCGCCACTTTATTTAAATGATCCTTTACAAGCAGTGGGTCATGTGAGCGTATGTCATAGAGAAGTACATGCCCGGAAGCGGTGCCTACACCCATTTGCAACCCATTTTTATACTTCAATGCGGAGACAGAAGGAAACGTTTTTGTCCCTGGTAATTTAATAGCCACATCCAACGTACCAACACGCGTTTTGCTGCGTGGATCCCAAGCCTCCACCATACCCTCTTTGCTACCAACCATAAGCAATTGATGCTCGGGATTAATATCGCAGGCATTTACACAACTAGCCTCCGTTTCGTATGGTTGCAAAAATTGCCCGCGTTCCAGATTCAAGCGATAAATATCCTACCAAATATCATGGTTAAATATATTACACAAATTAAACAAGTGAAGTACATACACGTGTTGTGCCCACAATGAAAAGATCACAAGATGGTTTATGGTATTTCATATCACGTCCAAAGCGTGGAATACGCAAGCGGTAATGACGCCCAGAAGCAGAATGTATTTCCACAAAGCGGTCGCATTGCAGAAAGACCTATGAATAGGAAGGAAATTTGTTCAGTATTTAATATTCACAGCATGTATGTATGCAGCGTTGCACCCACACACCAGTTTGCTATAATCATCACTGATAGCTTCAAACGTTGTGACCTCTGAATCGAAACAACGTTCGAACTTTATGGATAAATTGCACACTTCAAAACATTTAACCCGTGGTTTGTACGTGCCTGTCGCTAGTATGTACTGCTGATCGGGGCTCATTCGCATGGACGTACACACGCCGGGCATATCAAAATCTTGTATCAACTCGATTTGTCGCCGTGAGTCCACTTTCTTCATCAACTGGGAACGCTTGCGGCGATCTGTGAGCCACTGAAAATTAAAAATTTTCAGATTTTTAATACAGTCAGACAGTCGCAATGATACTCACTTCTGGCACAGACTTCCCAGCACTTAAGTTATATATTTTAACGTCGTTCACTTCGTTAACAAACATTTTTAGTTCATGCTACACTATTTTCGCAAAATTTATATGTTTATTGTTAAAAAGGATAATTAAATGATTTCAAGTGCAAACAGTCCAGTCCAAAAAATGTAAACACAGAGAGAGCATCTGTTCGAGAAACACACGTGCGATAGAGTGTCAAAAAAAAAGTATCGTTCACAATGGTTATTTATATCAATTTTCAAAATAGCCGATAACGAATAGATAAAATTAGGATTATGGCCAAGGTTCAATATGCCTTGGGTTGTGAAGAGAAAGAAAATCTCCGAAAATATGGAGTGCTGGGGCTGGATCCTGGAAAATTTTCCAAAACGGATCCAGGCTTTGTAAAAAAAATATTAGGGAGTACAGAGCAGCTTTTTCAGATTCTAAATCTGAAGACCCTACCCTCCGGAGGCTTAGGCTATCTGCACACTTGTCGTCCAATCATAGTTGCGTTATCGTCTC
>NW_023458557.1:96275065-96275296 GCF_013731165.1 Rhagoletis pomonella | reverse complement strand
GATTGCAAAGGAATATGTATTTCAATAGCATGAAATATATGTATGTACATACGCACAAATAAATGTTCGCATTGGATAAGTCAGCAAATGCATGTACGGACGTGCGTTTGCCTGTAAGTATTTATATATGTATGTGACCGTGGCCGGAATTGTACCTATTATAAATGTGCAAATATGTATAATTTTATTTAAGTATGTATGTATATGTGTATGTATGTATGTATGCTTTTC
>NW_023458557.1:96174073-96210065 GCF_013731165.1 Rhagoletis pomonella | reverse complement strand
ACATTATTTACGATATCTTACTGTCACACACCTGAGGCTAGTTGAGATAGTGATCGTCCACTAAGACCTGAATCGAATTTATATAAAGCCGAAACGGGTCAGCAAAGCAACAAGGCCACAGACAAGGGTATACGAGTTTATCCAAATTCGAGTCAAACAGTGAAAGACTCCGTTATTAGGTTAGTAGTACGAATTGCAGATTAAAAAAATAACAATGAATTTTGTGAGTAAGCTTTTTTCTTACAGCTTGTACTTAATTGTTCTAACTGACTTCGACTAAGTCAAACCATAGGAGGGTCCTATTCTACTCTTTTCTGCCGGCTAGCGATTCACGGGTGAGACTTATAGCCTATTTCCATCAAATGCTTAATTGCAGTTAAGAGTTCAGGTTAGTTCCAAGAACTTTCTGTTTTCCTTTTGTTTGTTTGTACTTAATATGGGCGATTACCCGCTTCGAGTTGTAATCTCATTTTTCAAATAGGCATAAACTGTAGTTAAGACTTGGTGGAAATGAACTATTAATCACTATCCGTATACTATACATTCCACCCAAAGTTAAGATGGTCTCATCATATGTACGGAAGAAAAGCCTTTGAAAACTCCTCATTACACGAACAGAGCTTTAAGTTGTTAATAAAAATATACAGTACCATTCGTCTAACAATTGATCGAATATAACCACTATTCATAACATTTTAACAGCAACCATATGAAGTCTAAATCATATAGCAAAAACCGTTTATAATAAGCTCCATTCACAATGCTTAAATTTATGGAATTTTTCATGTAGCGTTAAGAAAAAATTTAACTTTTTCTGCACTGTCATTGCATCTATCTTAGCGTAGTAATAAAAAAGAGCTTCCGCATATAAAACAAACTTACACATACAAATACATACATACTTGAATTGAACAGAAAACTCATATGGCTAATCATATAGCTTGCAGCTACGAAACTATAATTTATTTAGTAACCCAAAAGTGGGTAGTATATCTACTCGTCATCGTACATCGTACAAACACACAAGTGCCTAATAAAATTTGCTAAGCCTCTTCATCAGGTTGAACCAGTTTCGGTTGCCATCGATGATTGCATATCTATTAAAATACATAAATACATACATACAAACATTTTCTTCTTAACCATGCGTGCGTGCATCCTCACATATGTATGTATGTATGATGGTAAGTGTGCGGGGGTCAATGGCCGCAAGAAATTTTCCTGATGATATGAACTACTACATATGTATGTATTTGTATATGGGGCGAAGCATTTACTCTTAGGAAGGAAAAGAGGCGGCAGCAGATTTTATGGGAATGTAGCCACCTGGCTGAGAGTTTGGATTTGGCGGAAATATGTAGCTAGTGAGTGAGCTGAAAGTAATTGGCGAAACCCAAGCATTGGCCCTCGACTGCGTTCTATATTTTTTTTTACGGTAATGAAAATGTAATTTGTTTTAGAGTAAAATTTCAGGCGCTATAAAATTAAATGTGAAAACACACACACATGCGTAGAACACATACACCCAAACAAGTGTAAGATTCGGGACGAAAGTAGAGACTTTTATGTCCAGCAGATTACAATAAAATGTACATGTAAGAATGGAATATGATGAAGATAAAAAAAAAATTATAAAAAATTTAACTAAAATTAATTTTTGTAGGAGGAAAATTAGAAAGAGGATGAAGTTGAAGTTCAAGTGAAGATTGCATTCTCTGCATTGACGATGAAAATGAGAACGAAAATTAAGATGAAAATGTATATGAACCTGAGTTGCCAATTTATTTTTATTCGTCAATTAAAATTCCAATATTTAAAAGTTCTAAAAAATCTTATAAAAAATTTGCATTTTAATTTATTGAACTTTGCTGAGTTTTGAACAGAGTTTAGTAGTGATGTGCCGAGTCGATACTTTCATTCAGTATTGATCAATACTCGGTACCGATTTCAAAAGTATCAAATACTTTCGATACTCGGCACCGATATGTTGAAATTTCTAATAAGAGCGAACAACAGCCAAAAATATGGAATCAAACCAGTTCTGGGGAGCCTCGCCCATGGGGCTAATAGAGCCTATAATGGTGAATAAAATAGTAAATTTATGTATATGGGGCGTTCCATACCAAAACGGACGGGATTCACACTTCATGTGTTTGATTTGTTTCAAATTTTTAGGGTTGATGCATAAACATAAATAATAAATAAATATGAAATTTGAGCATGATTAATACATTTTAAAAAATTTTACAACACAAAAACCAAAACAAATCGATTTAATAGTTGTCCAAATATCTCGATAACGGTGCACAGTGTTTCGACTATATGGAGGCAGGTAGAAAAATGGTGACAGTTGATAAAAAAAAAACCGGTTGGACTTAGAGAGGGAAAAGTAAAAGTCATAAATACCAAATTTTACATTATTAATTAATAATAATTAAAAATTAGGTTTTGAAAATATGCCATATCAAAAAAAAAAAAAATAATAAAAAAAATCACAATGGCAATATTGCGCAATATTTAAGTATAGTATTATCGGGTGCACACTACAATAATTTTAAATTGTTTTCTAGAGAGTAAAAACACACTCATATTTCAAAATGGTTCTCATTTCTATAAAGCAATCACATTTCTGGCTGGTATATTTCAAGACGAATGGATAAGGATTGAGCCAAGTGCTTGTATGAGCAAATCCAATTTTTGGCAGCAAATGTCAGTTACGCGGTTTGGCAGAATGACGATATGCGGTTTTGTACTTTAAACGACGCTATTTAGTTTATGTAACTAAACTGTTTTCTTAGTGTAGAGTTGACAAGGTATATGTAAATTTCCTGAGTTAGCTAACAAGGAAAAATATTTAGAAACGCTTGTAAGAAAATTTAAGCAAGTACAACGAGTTTAAATATCAGCTGCTTAGACCGGCATTAAATTCAAACAATTTTCCTTTTTTTAATGCAACATCATACATATCTTCTTTCTCATAGCGACTAAATTACGTTCACTTAAGCGCTCTTCTCATAAATATGCCTTAAAGCCTACTCTCTCGAGTGACAACAGCCTGGCATATATTGAAATTTAAGACTAATTGCACTTTATTGCATGCGGTTGCAGGCCACATTGCTCGCATGAAACACATGCCATTACACATACACGCCTACAAGTATATTCGTATATATACATGTATGTATGTATGTTTATGAAATAGTTACTAGCATGCATGCATAAATGTATTAAGCTAAAGTTCAATCTGCAAATACACGTACGCATCCGCCTCCTAGGCACTCACTTGGGTCGTAGGTAACTAACAGCGAAAGTATACACTATGCACTTCATTTTACAGACATGCATACTACATCGCTGTGTAAATACTTACTACACATGTATGTATGTATGTATGTATTTAAGTACTCAAGTACTCATATGTTCACATATGCATGTAACTATATAATTGCTGGCATGTTGCTGGTAGTCACTCTGAAAGATTGTGCGATTATTTGCCCTCCAAAGGGTTGGTTGACGTAGTGAAATTATGCATCACATGTAACAACGCACACAAGCAGCAAGTACTTATTTTACCCGTCTACACACATGCCTTATAGGATATAGAATGGTCCAAAACAAGCAAAGTCCGAATTGTAATGCTCTCACGCCCTGGGATTGTTCTATACCGAAAAAATATACCCCTACTTTTCATTTTGAAATCAAAAAATAGTTAAAGCTCGCTTAAAGTACTCAAAGCTTGCCGTGGCATCGAATTCTTGAAAATCAATATTTTTCGTACGGAAAACTCTGGTTCACTTCTGAAGACTTCCAATAACAATACCCAATTGTTTATTTAACCAATTTTTAATACTAAAAGCTTACTCATTTATCCCCACATTGCATTTTCTGACATTTTCTGGAGGTTTTAGCGGACCTATAAAAGATAGTAACTATGAAAAAATTTCCGATAGGATTATATTGCTTTGCATGGGAAACTTTGAGCGCTTTGTGCGACCTTTAAATATTTTTTGGTATAGACTAATCCTAGGGGATGAGAGCATACAAATTCCGAATTTACTTTTTCCACATGCATTTTTGGGGACGACCCTAATGTATATGCATGCATATGTATCTATAAACATGCAGTAAAAGTAAAGTGCAAAACAATAAGCAGGACACTTAGTTAAGGGGCAACAAGCAAATGTCCTTCGTGATAGTTGGCTACTGCGGTTGGTAGTGAACGCCGAAACAAGCAGTTCTCAAAATGTAGAATATGTATGTATTTAAGAAAGTACAGACATGCAATTCGTGCACATACATATGCTTAAGTAATTGCATACATATTGACATACATGAAAGTATTCTCTTAATGCAAGCCGTTGCTTGTATAAAAACTTTAAATCCGTCTTTGTTGTGGCAAATACATAGGTATGTAGGTATGTAGTTCACTCACACTTTGTGTGGCAACAGCTGTCAACTATTCTAAGCCAAATTGTTATTGTTGATGTCGCCGTCGTTGTAGTGGCACACGCGGCGACAGTATAAGTGTAAGAATTCGCCTTAATAATGAGAGGGAAAGGAGGTGGTCAGCTGGTTGTGGAAAAGTCACTTTTAATAGGGTGGAATTTTTTAAGCTGCATGTATGTATGTAAATGTTTGCGTGCAAGTGCAAGTACATATAAGAAAAGTGTGCTGTTTTAAATTTTTATTAAAGAGTATGCAATTTTTTTTTTTACATGAATATGCTTTAATTTTGTGTAGCGCCTTCCGCAAAATAGTACGGGGTTTCACATATACAGTGAGTGTCAGTCAAAATCATATAGTCAATTCTGCCAATTTTGAAAAATTTTTGTATTAGGATTTTATTAATTTTTATTAAAAATATCGTTCACACTACAACAAAATCCATACAATCTAAGAGTTTCTGACTTTGTAACAATTTAAAAAAATCGTAAAATTTTCATGGAAATTTCACATTTTTTATTTATATTTTTGAAATTGTTTTTTGAGAAGGGTAGTGCGCGTTTTCTTCCATATAAAAATAAATATTCCTCATGCGTTCGGTGCGGTGACCATATTTATGGGGGCCGAATACGGGACAAAAAATAATTTTGCTATTTTTTTCCACAAAAGCGAACAGATATTAAAACCTTCTTCAACGATCCTTTTTATATTAGAGCTGAAAAAGCATCCTTAACATCGCAAACTTATAGGATGTATTTCTCGAGATTTTTATCCCACAAAATTTTAGGATATTTTTCTCCAGATTTTTGCTCCACGAAATTTCTTACAAAAAAATCCTTAAATTTTGGTACAATAAAGTTTAAGTTTGAAGTAGCTGGGAATTACCGTTATTTTTGGCATTTTTTTTTTTTTTTTTGTTAACAGCGTTACGCATTTTTTTCGAACAAAGTATGTTCGATAATATTTTGCACTTGTACTTTATTATATTCAATTTTAATGAGCTATAAAACTTCAAACCAAATTTTTTTCTAAAGATTAAAAACTTTGAAAGTTTGTTGAAACTTTGCAGAATTAATTTTTATAGTTTTTTGCACAAAATCAGAAATTTGGATTGATATGGTTTTTGTTAGGAAAAGAGCCTTACTTCCATAAAAAAAAAATAAGAAACATAAAAAAAATAATAATAGAAAAATAGCCAAACGTGGCTAAAATGTCGAGTCCAAATTTATATTTTGGTCACTGTATGTATTCCTCTATTCGAATCACAGGCATTCAGATTAGAAAATAATAAGTGTTTATGAAGAAAATTACTATCATATGCCAACATCACTTAAAACTGGGTCATAGGCATGCCATTTTATTGAACCGTTAAGACATCGAAATGCCGAACACTGAATACGGGACAAATACAGGACATGAAATGGAATACAGAACATTTGGCGTCCCGTATAAAATAAAGAAATTACCAGAACAATTGGTCGAAAAAGAGGACTGGCCCGTATAATACAGGATGGATGGTCACCGTAGTTATATGGCAGAAAATGCGCAACACCGTCAACAAAAGTATTCAAACTGGCAATTTGTTATACTAAAATTGATTGAGCTATAAAACTGCATGCACGAAAAAATTCTAAAAATACTGCAGAAAGTTTGAGAATTTTACGTTCTGTTACAAAGTTAGAAGCTTAGAGGTTTTTTTTGTATGTAGTTGTTCAAATTACTGTACGATTTTGACTGACTTTCACTGTGGTTTACTTATATACCTAATCGTTAGAATAACAGCAATCAAGAGAATCATATTGCCAGAACATTACAAAAGTAAACAATTATGATATTCAAATAGTAGAATGGCATAATACATAGTGAAAAATTCTTGAAACGAACCTTGATAAAACGAAAAAAAAATTCTAGGTCCCCTGAAAAAATCTCGTTGTTGAAACCTCCAGCATATTTTTCAACCCTCTTTCGCTTATGTTTGTAAGTTAGTCTAATAGAGTTGAAGAAAGATTTTCATTGAAAAAGTTACGTTGATAGATGAGCGGAATTTAGTACAGACTGTCAGCTATCTCCAAGATGAGGTTGTTTTTAGCAACGTCCGAACGGCAACTTTAAGGAATATATTTTCACTTGTGTTGGATGAATGACAAAAATGGCTATTTATGACCAAAAAAAATTCCGATCTAAAGCCTACTATCGTTTTTATGATGAAAAAAGTGCCTCCGCATGGAACGTCAATGGCGCAGGAAATGCTCATATGCATGTATGTAATGCTCTATGGACGGAGGTAGAGGAAGGTATACAGAGACCTCCACCAAAGTACTAAGAAGGATACTGAGCCCGGAGTATTTTGGCTGACAATTTCTTCGAGCTGCTGAGCTCGTTCTTGACACCTAGCCTTCTCTTGATCTCTTAACCACTCAATGTAAATCTTTTTAACGCAATATCTCTGTCAAAAAAAAAAAAACTAAAAAAAATATGGGAAGGCTTATAAAACCTTGAGCTATGACCCATGATCGTCTCATACATACGTACATACGGCCAGAGTGATCTGATTGATCTGTTCGGCAGGATTATCCTGCGGATTTTAATGCGTGATACACTGCAGTTGGACGCCATAAGCATCGCAGAGTCGCAATTCTCCTGAGCTGAGGTTCATTATCGCAAGCCACTGAACCAAATAAACCATAAAACAAGTAGCCATCAACCGACCCAGTTTATACCCTTATATTCAATACCCTCTATCTGCAATTTTCACAAAAACAACTTTGTGATGTTAGAACCCATCTGGAACTTACCTGTCACCACTGATGGTAATTCTGACTTGTCAAGCGTCATACAAGGTCAGTATTAATATCACCGATGACAGTTAATTCTTAGGTGGATTTTAATTTCAGAATCTCATTACTGTTAAAAGTGCAGATAGAGGCTATTGAATATAAGCCCTCGAATCGCTACCTAAAGGTGAAAAGCTTCCAAATCCACTTTTCTTTTTAATTTAGTTTTTGATGCAGAATGACAAATAATGCGAAACTACATCTATTTTTCGTCGCTCCTGAACAATTTCACCTTTAGATAACTGAATATGAGTTAACACTAGGGTGTTCGATTATTCGCCTTTTTCTAAAACCATTTTTCGAGTTATTCGAAAAACTGCGATTTGAAAAAAAAAACCGGTTCCCGATTTTTAAATAAATAAGTAATAAAAATTGCAGTGAGACTATTAACAGCTTTTATTTAGAACAAGTGCAAAGCAAAATAAGTACAAAGTTTTTTTAGAACAAAAGTAAAACAAATTGAAATCAGTGAAATATTCACTTTTGGTCTTATTTTAACTTTTTTTTTTTTTAATACTTTGTCGCATTTTTTTTGCATTTTTCAGATTTGCGCAGTGCTCTTGCCGCGGAGCCGAGTGCATAGAAGTGCGCACTGCCATTCGAGAGATCCAGGGTTCAATTTCTGGTCCCAGCAACATAAAAAAAAGTAATTTTTTGGATTCTAATATAATATACGGGTACTGTTCACCCCCAAATAACCTAAGGAATAACTTTAAAACTATTTAGTGGTTTCCCTTAAACTCAAAAAAGGATTTAAAACTTCGAAAAGCTCAAAACTTTTATTGAGAGGTCAAGATTTGTATGAAATTAAAAAAAAACGATTTTTTTCGATTAAAAAAGATCAGATTTATTCTATATTAGAGAAATCAAGACTTCAAACAAAACCTAAAAAAAACAACTATGCAAATCAAAAAAATCGGTGGAAACCAGTTTAAAAAAAAAAGAAACGAGGGAATCACCCTAATTAATGAGTGAGGGCTCAACTTGATTTCTTGAAATCTTTAACTAACTATATAAATAACTAGCTGTACCCTGCCACGCTTTGCTGTGGCATATTCCTGTTATATGGATGATAAATTATTAACGAAACAAAGCATAATATGTTTGGTTATGATAAGTACTTGTGTGCACAGAATATTTGTTGTTTTTCCATTCGTTGCATAGATATCAAGGATATCTGGTTTGCTCACACACGAACACGCAGCATCTGAGAAGCAATCCGCATCTAAATCTAAACCATATTTTTCCAAAGTTCGACATGGAGCATTATTGATTGTGATTCCGAATGCCAATCGAATTGGGAATTGCAATCTATAAATTGAAATGGTGTACCGGTCGGAATCATGGGAACTCTTCACCTTTGAAAGGCCACGTTAAAATTTTTACTTACACTACTTTCTTATAAATTTCTTAAGAGCGAGTCACGTGCCGTTGCAAAGTTTTGGCTGATTAATATTCCGCAACATGATAATTGTCTCACCTATTTTCAATTCCAGTATTTATGTGGGGTCTCCATTGAAGATCAATAGAGTTCAAAAATTCCGTTGGATGCTCCTTTTCCACAACGGTGTTTATCGACGTACTAGCTATTTCCTCACGTTGAATGCTGGATTGAATAACATTAGCGGTATTCACCAGCAAGTGAGCAAGTGGCCTGGCAGTCTGGTAAAAGGGCAGATCAGCTCCAGCAACGACTGTTCTCAATAGCATTATTATTTAGTTGATAAACCGCAAGAATAGCCCGTTCACTGAGCCAATCGTGATTCCTATAATTCATTTTCTTAACAAAGAAACATTCTTTCGATCAGTTCTCCTTTTGATGTTTCTAAGTTGCAAAAATTATCAGGCCGTAAAATTCGTCTTAAAGCCCGAAATACAATAGCGCAGTGGCAGTGGCAGTGACAGTTTTTAAAATCAGCTGTTACTGCTAATATTGGCAGTCACTGCCGTAGCAAACACAATACGGCGTTGTCAGTGACTGCTTTTTTTGACATTCCCTTTTGTTTGTTTACATTTTTGTTGTTGGCTTTTAGGCTTCAGTGACATCAACAGATGTTGGCTGCGTTTCATTTATGTCAAATTCAGCATGTGAAGTTTGCTGCGATGAAGGCAGTGGCAGTGAATTTAGAATTTGGGCTAAACTGAGCAGTACTGCTAGCTGCCACTGCTGTATTGTGAGTCGCTTCATTGGACACGACACTTTCTAAAAAAAACAGCTGATTTCGAAGAACTGCCGCTGCCACTGCCACTGCGTTATTGCATTTTGGGCTTAATCTCTCATTGAGTGGCAGCTTTCCGTTCCCAATGTCCAGTTATTGCCGCACAAATACTTCAGCTGCAGTGTATTTATGTTCGTCTTGTCGCAATGTTGACTATTTCAGACAAGCATTTATCTCGTCCGCTAGTGTGCATTCCCGAATGGTTGAACGTTTCCACGCAAATCCCGCAACAATGGCTCAAAAGCCTCAAACGATTTTTTATATGCCATGGTGCACTCATCCCAAACAATGAGTTTAAATTTCTGTAAAACTTTTTCCAAACCGGATGCTCTGAAAAGATTGCACGTGGGAGTTTCGATGATTTATATGTTCAATGGCAGCTCAAGAGCTGAATTGTCAATGTTTCCACCTGGTAACAATGTCGCAGCTATTCAAGACGAAGCGATAGCTAAGGTAATGTCATTTTTTGATCGAACCGTTGCCAGAATCCATCTGATAGGGAATATTTTCCTAGTTCCTCCTGGCGTATCCAAGAAAATGGTCCCCCAACTCCGTCATTTGTCATTTGCATATTTTTCTCCTACTTTGGCTTTGTAACCGCCTAAGCCATTTTGGGCGAGCTCGACAAAGACCGCCAGTAATTTCTCTCTGTGGGAACTTGGTCTCTCCATTGCAATGGGGGCACCCTATTCGTCTGCTACCACCAGCCGCTTGTGAGTTGAATTCTCTTACACCTGGAGCGTCGGTGTCCATTCGAACGACATGGCCAAGCCAGCGGAGCCGCTGTATTTTAATTCGTTGCACTACGTCCATGTCGTTGTAAAGCTCATACAATTCATCGTTCCATCGTCTGCGGTACCCGCCGTCGCCAACGCGAAAAGGCCCGTAAATCTTCCGCAAAATCTTTCTCTCGAATACTCCAAGAGCTGCCTCATCGAATGTCGTCATTGTCTAAGCTTCTGCGGCATATAACGGGCTGATGAGTGACTTATAGAGTGCGGTTTTTGTACGTCGAGAAAGGACTTTACTCCCGAATTGCCTACTCAGTCCATAGCAGCACTTGTTGGCAAGAGTAATTCTGTAAGGGTTTTCCATGCTGATATTTTTATCGGTGATAATGCTGGTTCCCTAGTAAACGAAATTCTCCACATTCCCGAAATTACAACTGTCAACAGTGACGTGGGTTCCAAGGCGCGAACGCGGTGACTGGAGATACTTCGTCTTGTCCTCGTTTACCACCAGGCGCATTCGCTTTGCTTCCTTATCCAGCTTGGAAAAGGCCGAAGAGACTTCGCGATTTTTGTTACCGAGGATGTCGATGTCATCGGCACACGCCATAAATTACACGCCCTTGTAAAAAAATGTTCCTACATCAGGGGCGGATCCAGCGCGGGGGTTTTGGGGGTTAAACTACGTGTCAGTCAGTGGCGGACCCACGGGGGCGGGTGTTTTAATACAGAGACGCCATATTATACATAGATATGCGCCATATTAAAACACACCCCGTGCGCCCGCCACTGACAGACACGTAGTTTAACACCCAAAACCCCCCCGCTGGATTCGCCACTGTCCTACATGGTTCAGTTCTGCAGCTCTTATTATCTTAACATTTGCATCATGCGATCCTAAATGCCCTTCTGCTTATGCTTTAATTTGGGATTCCTTGATCGGGAATAGGAGTTCACAATAATATACGTAGTAGGCTATGGCGACCCCAGATGAAATTGTTTACGATTAAAAGTTAACTGATTTATATTGCTAGGGAATGGTGTCAACAATTTAAAGTTTTCATTAAGTACTTTTTAAACAGCTTTATCATTTTGTTATTTGTTTCTGTAGTTTTTAGCCGACTTCTAAGAAAGGAGAAGGTTATCAATTCGTCGGAATTTTTTTTGTGCATGTTACTGCATAACTTTGAACCACGTCAACCGATTTCCAGGTGATCCCATACTAATTTGGTTTAGATCCGATCATTGGACCATGAAAAAATTAACGGTACTATTAAACTTTTATATGAGAATTGGAGTCGGTGTGTTGTTTGCTTAAAAATTACTTGTTTATTAATTTTTTACATTAAGTAATTTGTGTACCAGCTCTTCGTTGATAATATGATCACTTCGTTCGATAAGATGTTGTATATTCTATATTTATTTAAACTGTTCGGATTTTGGATAAGTGGAAAGATTTAAACAAATTCCCTAGTAAAGCTTTCCCAAATACTTTTCGTTTGGTACCAGTTATGTAATATTGCATTTAATTTCAATATTTTCAGTCTTTACTTTTAGATAGGTGATAATCCTATAAAAAATATTTCCAAATCAAGATTTTTCAAATACCTTTCGTTTGGTACCCATATTGTACCTCAAACATATTTTCGCTTGTAAGTCTTCTTAAAAATCTAAAATTTGATAACCAAATTACCGTATTTCATTTATTTTATCAAAATAACTGAGTTTAAATTTTCAAAGATGTGGCAATTTTACTCAAACATATTTCCGGCAGTTATCATTCTTAAACCTCTTTAATTTAAAATCTATATTGTAATATACCATTTAGTTTATCAATTAAATTGCGCAAAATTTTTTAAAAGGCAGCAACCCTCCTTTAAAATATTTTCGGCTGTAAGCCTTCTTAAAACTCTTTAGTTTGACATCCACATGGCAATTTTTCATTTATTTTATCAATTTCACTGAGTTAAAATTTTGAAATAGGTGGCAACCCTGGTCAAAAATATTTCCAGCAGTTATCTTCCTTGAACCTCTTTAATTCGATACCCATATTGCAATATTTCATTTATTTTATCGATGTACTTTAGTTAAATTTTCAATCAAGTGGCAACCCTCTTCAAGCATATTTTTGGCTGTAAGCCTTCTTAAAACTCTTTAGTTTGACACCCACATTGCAATATTTCATTTATTTTATCAATTTGACTGAGTTAAAATTCTCAAATAGGTGGCAACCCCCGTCAAAAATATTTCCAGCAGCTATCTTTCTTAAACCTCTTTAATTTGATACCCATATTGCAATAATTTATTAATTTTATCAATATATTTGGGTTTAAAAATTTTCAAAGAGGTGGCAATTTTTTCGTGAAAATACACAAACCTCCTACCGTTCTGGCCCCACCAGCCGTACATATTTAGCCACATAAATCTATTCTCTTTAGCTAGAAATATTTAATGATTATGATTTTCAATCAAACATTTGCACTTTTTCAAATCCATGAACATATTCACACATACATACATACGCACCAAAACTCACTCTCTTTCTCTGTTATGAAAGTGAAACGAAGTGGACGTGAAGCTAACACGCGCCTCCACCTAAACAGAACAATAAGCAAACAAAATGAAAATTATTAAAAGCGAAAACCAGATTATCTTTCATTCGCTAAAGAAGAAGGCAGACAAGATTAAGCACAATGCCAATGCGAAGCAGTGAAGGAAAAATCAATACGAACAGCTGACAAATGAGCAGCCAACAATTCGCCTGGCGCTCAATGAGCCAAACCGATTCTTTTTATTTCATATTTTGTTTTTCTTTTGATTTGCTGTGCGTTGACATTTCAACTGCGATGCCAAAACAAACAGCACAAAAGAGAAACCACAAAAACACCGTCCCACACTACCTGTACAGCTGAGATGACGTTAGAAATTGTGGTCGGAAATCAAAGGGGATGAACCCAAAGAGAGTTAAAAAAACAAAAACAAAAAACGTTAGCATACTCACGAAAATTGGCTCAAAGCAATTATGTACATATTTATGTATGTATCTATATGAAAATGAAATGGGCCAACAAAATGCCCGAACTAACGGTATGCGCTCTCGAAAATCTCTACCGAAGCGCATACGAAATTGGCTAAACGATTGCTCTACTAAGCAGCCACATACATATGTAGCCTCGTCGGCACTTTTCCACAGCAGCCCCAACAATTTTCCTCACTTTCTACAAATTTTCATTATTCAGTTTTTCTTGGCTACTCAGTGGTAACGGTTCGGTAACGGGAAAATCTTTTTTGAACTTCGGGAAAAACAGCAACGTTAAACGACCAACTGTGGCCCGGTGCGCGATTAATAGGCAATTGCAACAACAACATCGCCAACGACGACGAACCGCCCCATGCAACAACAACAACAGCAACAACAACCCACAGATTAGTTTAAACGTAACGAACAACAAACACACGCACACATACTCGCCCATGCATACGAATACGAATATATCAGCGCGCACACAAACGTACGCCATGTTTTATATATAGAAAATTTACGCACAGCTGAAAAATTTCCTTTTGGTGAAACAGTGAATTTCGGTGCGGTTTTTCATAAGCTCCATACGTGTGAACGAGAATTTTCATTGTGAATTTTTGTTTAGTGTAGAAAATCTAATGAATTAATGTAATTGTGCAATAGCAAAGAAAATTGCAGCGATAAATCCTATAGTCAAGTGTGTAGTGTTCAAAAAATCTGGGCATGTCAAAGTTTAAATGTAGCTGCTACTTGAATCGCTCGTTCGTATCGTCAAAACTTCCATTTTCGCGACTCCACCCAGTTTTGTGGTCACCGAAATATTATACAAAATAGGAATACGAATAGGAGAAAGAAGAAGCAGCAGTTGCAGTGGCAGTGGCAGCATCAGCAAGACAATTCGAATAGGCAGGCAATCACATTGCGTCTAGCCAAAACCCAAAGTGGCTAATGAGGCCATAAGTTCTATGTACATACAAACATAAATATTATTGCATCAGTGCGTGTCTCTGTGTATACCTATGTACGTGCCAGCTAAGCAGATAATAAGATTACATATAGACAAAAGTGATAATATACAAATAAAGAAAATCTTTACAGAAGCTAGTAAATACATATTCTTTACTCGTTAAGTATTTGTGTTCAGAAAGTGCATAAGAGTGGTGTCGTGTATTTGAACTTGTTTAGCAGCGCCGTCCGCGACGCCACGCAGCGCCCGCAATAGCTGGGAAAATGCTAGAAAAATGCCCAAGATGCTCATATGCGACAAGTTGATGACACATTTTACTGTCATTGTGACCGCATTCCTGCTACTCCATTGCATTGGTTTTTCACCGTTTACACCGCAAACGTTGCGCGGCGTTGCGGCCACTCCCGAGGATGAAGCGTAAGTTGGCCATGGAGATACATAGCCTTAGATATGTATCTACATGTGTAGGTTAGGGCGGGTCAATTTTTTTTTTTTTTTTTACTATGCGCGTATAGCATTTGAGGAATCTACGTGAAATTCTGAGCACATTTGCTGAAGAAACCAAGAGTCTAAAATAAATTTAGAGTTCGCCAAATTGCGAAAATAGGTTTCGATGGAAATGTGAAAATTTTCATTGTTGCGCCCTCTGCTGGATATGATTAGATTTTTAAGAAAAAGATGAGTGCAGAAATAGATTCCTTGTACCAAAACACCCGTTATAGCATGTTTTTATACAAAATTTAATCACTTTACGACACTACAGCAAAATGCTAAGAAACCTACTTTCGCAATTTGGCAAACTCCAAATTGATTTTAGACCCATAGTTTCTTCCGCAAATTTCTTTAGAATTACACTTGGAACCCTTCTGGGCATAGTCAAAAGAAAAAACTCCCTTACAAATTGACTCGCCCTAATATATGTATATATACATTTACACGGCATATAGGGCTTTAGGCTATGCAGTTGGGGCATATGTTTACATACATACAAGCAAAACATCATTCCTAGTCACAGTTCTCTAAAGATGCAGCTAGGATCCAGAAATATAGTAAAACCGGAGTCTTCCGCCTTTCGTAAACGTAAAATTTCGGTTAAAATATGTTACTTCAAAGAGTTAAATTTTAAATCAAATTTTTTTAAAAGTTTTTATTTTTTTTATTTTAATCCAAATCCCCTTTTTAGGCTTGCACAATATTATTTATAGAATAAGAAATCAAAACAATGGATATGTATGTAGATACTATGAATGTATGTATAGTCCTTTTCATAACTTGACGACACTCACATATTGACAAGATTTGACCATTTGTCTTAATATTTTTTTTAATTTTAATTATTTGTTTATAAAAATTTTGTATATTACTTAACAAAAACCATATAAATCAAAGTTTGGGTATTTGAGCAGGAATTTAAAAATAATCGACAAACTTTAGTAAAAATTTCGAACTTTTGATTTAGATTTTTTTTAAATATTTTGAGAATGCATATTCTCGACTTATTAAAAAAAAAAAACAATTTTTATATGACTGCCCGCACTAAACCATTTTTAGCTCTGTTATTTTTTACCCAATTTTAAGTTTATATTTGACTTTAGAAAGAAGAATATTTGTGCCATTTAAGGAAATAATAAGTTTTGTGAGTGTGTTTTGTAAATTTGTGGACAATTTTTGGAATAAGTCTGAAGTTAACACATATTTTTTTATTTTTCCCACTCGAAATAATTTTTCCTCCACGGCTATGGAAAGACTAAGTAAAGAAGGGGACTTGGCTGCACTTAGCTCGGAAGAAAAATGACTGCCTGCTTTATTGGACTCGACCAAAATCGGCTAGACTGATACACCGCCAAACAGAAGAAGATGAAGGCAAGATTGAAGTAGAGGTATGCACTGCGACCAAGGGATCTATTGTACCCTCCTAAGAAGAAGAAGGCAAAGATTGCACGAACAAGTCTCGATATGCATTTCGGCTAATAAAAAATTCGAAACGTAGTGACATTCCGTTGTAGTTTTTGTTGTGGCGAGTAGGGGTTTTTGGATCCATACGGTATCACAATGGCCTCTGATTGGGCCTAAGTGTGCTGGCGCCCTCTGGGCCTGACAGCCACTTCAACCTAACCTAACCTAACCTAACCTTTGTTGTGGCGACTATTGTTCCCATCCTAGTTCAGTTAAATGTGCACTCGTTGGTCATCAAGCTTCACTCAGGACCAATAGGCTAAGAAAAACGTTCTTCTTTGAACGACGTCCACCGTGAACCTTTAAAGCACTATGATGTGAAGGCATGGACTTGGATGAACACTTTAATGAGGAAGGTGGCACTATGCGACGTCTACTACAGCTGACATGTGAAGGAGCTAAATTCGATTTCGGATTTGTGACGACCTACATATAGCAATTTTGCGGCTGAAAAACAACCAAGCTGCAGTATCTGAAGGTCTGCCAGCTAAGTTATTTCAGAACGGAAGCGAGGAGTTACCGACTAGAATGTAAATGTGCTTTGCGCAATTTAAAAAAAAAAAAAGGGTGATCCAGTCACATGCGCCGACTACTGCGCGATCAGCATTCTTAATACAGCTTGCAAGGTCTTATCGGTCGTATTGTGTGAAAGGCTTAAGCCTCCCCCCCCTCCCCCCCTCCGGCAGCGAACTGATTTGTCGTTATCAGTGTGGGTTGAAACTTGCAAATCCATAATAGGCTAGGCATTTGAAAAATAAAAAGATTTAGGAACAACACATTTAAATCTGATTTTGGAGAAGATATCGAGCCCTAACCGCCAAAATAACGTAAGCGACAATTTTTTCAAAATTTTATTTTTGAAGCAGAAATGCATCTAGATGCTCTAGGAATATTTCAGCATCAAAAATCAAATTTTGAATAAAATGTCGCTTACGTTATTTTGGCGGTTAGGGCTCGATATCTAACGCTGCAGAACTGAACCGCTTTGGTACCATTTTCTAAGATACAGCGGATGAGTAAGGATATGTATTCACAGGAAGCAGGCCGTTGCGAATAATTGTAGAATCCCCTAAACAATTGGGAGAATGGACAATATTTACACTTAATAGTTTATAAGTATAATCTTTTGAGTACTGAGAGTGGAAAGCAGGAAACAAAAATTAACCAAAATTCTCATTAAATGATCGGCCCATAATTCATGCGAATTGAAGCCGTTATAGTTGCCCAATCTTCCCCATATTTTTGATATTTATGTTTGTCTAATAAAAGAGAGAGTACAAGGTAAATATCATCGAAATCGGGCGAAATTTAATGTTAATGAAAATTTCCTATTACTAAGATAAATTAATTTAGATGTCAAGTTTCAGCGAAATTGTTCCACGGTAACTATTCTTCTTTCCACCTGCCACCATATAGTCGAAACACTGTGCGGCGTTTTCTTAAAAATGTATTATCTTAATAACTGTCTGGACGCCAAATTTACACAACAATTCTCTATAGTTTTGTCGAATGTAAACGCAAGGTTAGTATCTTTATAACACGATTCGATACTCACGAGGTTTGTTTTTTTCTTTTATGAAAATCTACATTGTAAATATTCGCTAGAAATATTTCTTCACAAATCACTTCGCGCTCTCCCTGCCACTTACACGCGCACAATATGTATGTACATACATGTATGTACGTACATATCTACTATGTATTAATTGGCATGCTTTTATGCTAAGTAATTCGCTATTAATTGCACGTTTTCATTTCCACTGCATAGTGGTTTTCTTGCTAGCCTCTATAGCCTCCTTTTTCTACTTGTAAGTTGTCATTTCTTTTCAAGCAGGCTACTTATGTTTGTACAAATGTGAAATATGTGGGTGTGTATAATTATAAGAGCTTCTTTTTGTTTTTAATTTTCCAATTTCGCTAGAAATAGCCTGTATAGAAAAATAGTGTTGCCAGAAGTCGAATAATACTTGCGTGTCTTGATAAATACATATAGCAGAAGGAAAAGAAGATGGTTGATATCTATTTTATGTTGATGAGATGGAGGAAATGTAGGGGGCGACGTTGGGGACTCCTACAAGTCGCATGCTAAATATGCTGATTAGCAGCTAAGCGTTTGGTTTAAGCCGTTTACAATGTGGCCAATATTATTATGTGCAGAGACGATGATGATGATGATGACAGTAATGGGTTTGGCAGTATTGACGACGATTATGTTCAATACATACTATGTATTCTGTGGGGTGACAAATTGTATAATGAACTTTTATTCTTAACTTTAGGGTGGGTGGCATATTTTTTTTTAAATAAAGATTTTGAAATCGTCAAAACTTGTCAATATGTGAGTGTCGTAAAGTTATGCTAAGTACTATGCATACTTCAATTTTAAGGCAGGGACGTATAGAAAGTCACTTCAAAGAAGAAAGTCGGTATAGAATTATTCTTACATATACTATTTCTGTCTAATTCGACACTAAATATTCCTTTAAGAAAATTCTGCTCCTAGCAGTCTGTTGTTCAAATGCGTAGTTCCACTCTCTAATTTAATCAACCCTAGTAATATAATCGTCTACATATTTATTCAAATATATAGATGTATACAAACGCGTATGCAACTATGTGGCATTAAATGGTATTAAGGCGAATTTTATTACTCTGAGAGTCTCATTAAATTAACATAACGCTGTAAAGCTATGTACATATGTATGTATGTATGTATGCAACTATGCTTGTATCGATATACGTAAGCTGTAAAAATGGTACTAAGATTTTTATGGTGAATGTTTGCATTGCGCATTTGCATAGAAAATTGAAGTCTGTATATAAGTAACTATACAGGCAAGTGTAGGCATATATATATATTTTAGTTATGTGCTAATGAGCGGATTAATAGAACAAAAAGTAAATGTTTTACTTAGTGAGTTGACTGGCCAATTCAAAGGTAAAGTTGCTTCCTACACAAGAGCTGGATGTTTACTTCTTAAAGGTTAACAAAGCAGACACGTACATACATACATACATACATATATATGTATGTAGGTAAAAGTTTAAAGTGAACCAATTTGCATCAAAAAATCAGTTTCGAAAAACGGGATAATTTCACTCGATATGTACATACAACTGCGTGCAGATAATTAGAAACAATTTGTTGACAATTTATTTATTTTATTTACTAATTTTATGTATTCTTTTACGAAAATATAGTTCACACTGCAATAAAATAAAACTTATTAGGAATAAATGAATTTTCGAAACTTGTAAAGACAAGTTGTTTCTAATTATCTGCACGTAAGTGTACTAAATATATAATGAACGATATGAGTAGCGATAATTTTTATAATATAATAATTTTGGGTAGAAGATTACGGATCCCTTTACCGTTTTTTTTTTTGTTTTTACTCAAGTCATTTTCTACAGATAGAAATGTTACTCATACGCCATGTACGACTATGTACGAGTACGGCTATGTGCGATATGGCGTATGGGTAACATTATTTCCTGCTTTCATAAACAAATTATTGCACTTTTTCCTTTGACCATTCAAAAGGATGGAACAACAAACAATCTCGATCTTCATCGTTAGTAGCTTGATTTTTTGGCAAAAAACAGGCTATTAAAACATTTGTTATTTTTTTTTATTTTTTCCTTGTTAAAATATGTCAAAATTAGCACGTAAGTCGCATATATGCAAAAACCAACCAAACTTCCGAAATAAGCATTTCAAGCATTTGCTTAGATTGCCAGCCTTGTTGATAACACCGTGTGACAATCAATTTAACACACACAGGAAAGTAAACTACGAGCCAAAAATAGTAAAACTACGTTTTTAGATTTCCCCTCTGACATCAGGATTTTTCTTAGAAGACTTTGAAATTTTAACGATATGATTGATACAAAAAATTATTTAAAAAAGTTAGTGCAATGTAGCATAACAATATGGGTATTATATAAAGCTGAATGTACACGGTAGAGAAAAAACGCAAGACTTAGACAAAATCTCGCTAGGGACGTGTAAACACTCAATACAGCTCTACGAGAGACACACCACCCAGTCTACGTGAGAGTTTTTTAGCGAAAATTATTTTTGGTGCATAAGGAGGAATAGTCCTTTTAAAATTGTATCCTTGGATTTCATTGAAAATCTGCAATATGTATTTTTGGAAAAAATTTTTTCAAGGACTAATATACACACGACCACACCACATCCACGAATTTCGCCCTTGTAACTTTATTAGCTTAAAAACTAAAATAATTTAAAAGTACATTTTCAATACCTTTTCGACCTTTCCAACCAAAAAACTTAATTTTTTTAAATTCAACAGAATTTTTTTATTCATATGGTACCCATATTATTATTTTTCATTGCACTGAAATTTTCAAATAATTTTTTTAATGAAACATATTATTGAAATTTTGAAATTCTTTTAAAAAATCCTGACGTCAGAGAAAAAAACTAAAGACGCAGTTTCTATATCTGGCCCATAGTTTCGTGAGTACATATGTATATTAATTGTTTGTTGTGTTTTGAATTTTTTTTTAATTAACATAGTTTGCTTCTAGATTTTTTGCGGTCATAAATCTTATTTGCCCTCCCTCCACAACTCTCATGCCAATTAACCATGCTCTGATTTCAAAACAAATCACTTTTACCAGCAAAAAAATTTATGGACGAAAATAAAATTTGAAAACAAATTGCTTTCCAGCATCCTCAAGTGAACAGCAGCCCAGCCACAAAAAATTATCACTCTAAACGAATCAATGACCACAAAACAAGATTTAACGACACAAAAATCCATCAAAAGTACCCTCTTGCAGCACCTTTTTTTGCGTACATTCATTGCATGTTCCATAGATGTGCGTATATGTATGTATGTAGGTATGTGTACATGTATGTATGTATGAATTGGCATGTAAGCTCGTGACAAAATGTTTTCGTGTGCTTGTGCATGCAACTTTTGACACAGCAAAGGACCTCTAGCATCAATAAACTGGCTCAAAAAATCAATAACAACAAAAACGATCAAAATAGCAAAAACAAACCCCCCTTCAGCCGAAAGTGTTTTAAAATTTATATGACAAAATGTAGTATGTTTATGCATACATAGCGCTAGCTAAGAATGAAAAACTACTAAATCCATTTTTACAAATTTTTCAGCAGAAAAAATCTTCTTAAAGCCATTTTCTACAAGTAATTTGCTTAACTTTGAATACAACAATTTCTGTGTTTAAAGCAAAGCTAAATTCCATAAGGATCAGGATGATTCGATAGTAATTAAAAGTTTCTTATTATTTTGACCTTAGCGAAGTTTTTTTTTGATTTTCTTGGACTATTTAAGCAAATTTGCATTTTATGGAATACTATAACTGAGAAAATATAAAACCTATAACTTAGTCCTTTTTGGGGACGATGTATTTTTAATTTATCTTGCTACATCAAAATATGAGTTTTCACAAAAAGTGGACTTGCGAACTTTTCACTCTAAGCTTGCGAAATGTATCATACACTTACATATTATGTACATACACTAGTGATGTAGACGAGGAAAGCGAAATTCAACAAATTCAATATTCAAGAGCATACGTGCTGGACAAGCTTACTGAATTTCTAACGATTAATGTATTAGATTGAAAACGTTCGCATTTAGCGTGTATTTGTAATCTTCAAAAGGAGAGTTTTTAACCAAGGACCGAAAACCCTAATGGAAAAATTCCCTATGAAGGAAGTGTTCCACAACTAAGTGATACATTCAATGATTTTAATTTATGACTTTTATAAATAAAAGTCTTGGATAACTGTTATCTGAGACATCTGTTATATGCAGATTATTTAGATAAAAATCAAAAATAATTGTTATTTTGGATTCATAAAATAAAAGTCAGAAATAACGGTTATTTAAGGAGTAATTA
Source organism: Rhagoletis pomonella (assembly GCF_013731165.1). Classification (NCBI taxonomy): domain Eukaryota; kingdom Metazoa; phylum Arthropoda; class Insecta; order Diptera; family Tephritidae; genus Rhagoletis; species Rhagoletis pomonella. Next base: position 96,187,992 of record NW_023458557.1, on the reverse strand, counting down.
AATAAAAGTCGAAAAATAATTGTTAAAGAGCGATTTTTTTAATAAACGTTGTAACTGTTGCGGTCCCTGTTTTTAATAGACATAATTGAAAATTGTCAAAAGAAATTACTTTGCTGAAATATTTCCTATATTGATTTTTTTCGATTGTCAACTTCGGCTAGAGTTCACAACCTTTCGTATACATAATCGTCCCCGATGCTATCATCAATATAATTATCGAAATCAGTGTCAATATGTTTATTAGAAACTTTATCGATATGGTTACCAATAAGTGATCGATATACATAATTATCGAGACAGTTAATCAATGTAATGATCATGATTTTTATCTTATTTTATTTATCGCAATATTTACTGAAGCCGTTATGGGTATTTATCGATACCCGTAGTACGCATTTACCAATATCTCAAACGGCATTTTCGTCGACGTAGTTTTCGATATACATATTATTTGATAACAATAATTTTATCATATATAATTATCGATACCCGTAGTACGCATTTACCAATATCTCAAACGGCATTTTCGTCGACGTAGTTTTCGATATACATATTATTTGATAACAATAATTTTATCGATATTATTACCAATATGTATTTATCGATCTACATACGTATGTAATACTTTTGCTATATTTTCGTTATCGTTATAGATTTTCACTTAAATATTTGTATTCCCCTTTGCTCGCAGGTTTTAATTTAGATTCATTGTCGTGTATTCGCATTCGATAGCAGGTATCGATAAGAGGATCATAGCTCGAGCAGCAAGAGAACTCTCTCACTTTTATGGAGAAACTGCAAACACACCTGGCGTCCAACTTATGTACATTAGGGTGGTCCAAAATAAGTAATATCGGAATTTTAATGCTCTCACACCACTAGGATTTCTTTATATCGAAAAAATATACCCCTTTTTTTAAATCAATAAATATTTAGAGGTCGCTCAAAGCGCTCAAAGTTTTCCATGTATCATATTTACATGGAAAAAAAAACAACTTTTCGTAGAAATGGTATAGAATTCTTGAATATCAATATTTTTTGATGATTTTTAATACCAAAGATTTTTTATTTATCTCCCCATTTCATTTTCTGGCATATTTCGGGGCTTTTGGAGGACCTATAAAATATAGTTCTATGAAAAAATGGTTAAATAAATAATTGGGTATTATTATTGGGAATCTGCTGAAGAGAAACAGAGTTTTCCGAACGAACTATATTGCTTTTCAACAATTCTGTATCATTTCTACGAAAAGTGGTTTTTTCCTCATATAAAATACATGGAAAACTTTGAGAGCTTTTTTATTCCAACACAAAAACAAAAAATAGGGGTATATTTTTTCCGTTATAGAACAATCCTAGGGGGTGAGAGCATAAAAATTCCGACTATACTTTTTCACATGTATTTTTGTACCACCCTAATGTACATACATATGTATGTATGTATGTATGCACATGACCAATTGTAAAACAAGTTGTATAATGGGTCGCTATGAAAGTTACAAATTCAAAGATACTTAAAACCTCGCTAACTACGAAACGGTCTAGGTAACAGACTACCTTAAAAACACCTTCACTTATGCCATTTTCAAGGGGCTAAAGTCCATACGAAATAGAAAATCATGTTCCTAGCTGTGCACTTAAACATAACGCTCTGACAAACTTCGTTCGTTCAAGCGTAAATAATCATTATTGATTGATTGCATTATTGAGGTGACTTGAAGCGAAGTGGTACGAACCTATAGTTTTGAAAAAAAGAAACTTTATTCATATGAAAAGGGCTACAGCAAAGTGCCTCTTGACATATATCAATTTATTTACTTGCATGTCTGCACATGAGTACATACATACATACTTTCATATGTGTGCATGAACTTTCTAGGTGTGGCGCAATATTGCTTAACTGCAAGTGCATTTACAACCATTTCCATTTGCACTTAAATGAATGAAAGAGGTGTAATCATCAATTGCAAAATATGGCAGCAGCCAACAGCCAACAGAATTCATTACGCAAAATCGCTCTCTCGACTCTTGGCTGACTTGGTGTTGGTAATAAAGCTAATTGAATTTACTTGTAGTAGGTACATGGCGTATGAGTAACTATTGCCACTACATAGGCTTCAATTGAATTTTAATTAAATGTGATCCACAAATGTATTGGAAAATGAATTATGATGCCACAATGTGTTATAATCGTATTCAATAATTTTTCAATAAGTATTCAGAAATAGTCCACTCTGGCCCACTACATTTTTTCCTATTCTATCTGAAACCGAGTTCTTGTGCGGCGATGATATTTAGGTACCTCTTTAAACTGCAAAAATAAATCACATCAATATTGATAGATTTTCGCTTTCTAGGAATCTTTATCGCGCAAAATAACTTTATATGAAAAATTTTAATAAATATCACATTAAATACGTTAATATTACTTTGACCAAGAAATTTCTTCTTAGTACTGAAACTCAACGTCAAGGCGTCAAGGTATTTTTTATCGCAATTTCACCATTAGTATATTCAATATATTTGCACTAGTCAAGATGAGGAAGTCAAACCATTTAATTGCAAATAAATCTTAAAGTGTCAAAAAAAGTAAAACTTTTATTTGAGAAACATTTAACAGTGACACTAAAAATAGCGCACTATGACAACATCTACCTACATAAATGCTTGAAAACAAATTCATTGACTTACATAGCGAGCATACATCCACTTATACATAGATTAGGAAGGCTTTGTTTGTTTATTTGCTTGGCATGCATTGGGATATCTTATAAAAAGTGCGAAATATATTCCTCTATGAACTGGAGGATTTTATTTATTTTTCCTGGTTCCTTTAAAAATATAACTCTTTCTTTTTATGATAAACAATCTTCGAAAAATATGAAAGCTAGTTTTGTTAATAATCGGGACATTTATCAGGTAGAGCCAACCCAAGACGTATACTTATTTTCAACGTAGGACGTATGGTATTGAAAATGGGCGAAATCGGACCACAACCACGCCTACATCGCATATAACGGTAATTTAAGGGAAATACAAAATCTTTGATAAATCAGTAAATACTGACGATAATTTATTCAAAATAAAAAATTAACTCGATTTTTGGACAATTCTATAAAAGGATATATATATATATATATAGTGGCATCCATTGAACATTTTTGCTATAGACCAGTGATACTAGAGGCATTTAGGATATACTAAAATTGAATACTTAAGTGCGGGTGCTAAATACTAAAGTACTAAGGTATTTAGTAGGATTCCAAGTATTAAACGGTTCAGAAAAAGAGAATAATCGGCCATTTTTTCAATGTGGCAGACTGGTCCAATCCCTGGTCCGGGTAACATCTAAATTAGAAAAAAAATTCTAACAGCGGCCGCCCTTCAATGGAAAATGCTCTCATAAAATTCATTTTTGTGTAACAACATCTACCGGCACATTGAAACAGAAGCCAGAAGCTCAGCCAAACACTTAGCAAAAGGCTAAGCGCCAAAATGTTATTGTTATGGCTGCAGTAGCCAATAAAAAATAGTGACTACCAGTGTTGCCGCGAATCATTTTTAGTGGTAGCCAAAATCCTTTAAAAAAAAGGGATAAAAGGGCTAAAAAATGGTAGCTAAAATTTTTTACTTACATATACATATAAAAGTATACACGCAAACATTTTCAATAAGTAATGGTATAGAAAAACAATGAACACTGGAAAAAAGCTAATATTTTATCCAACCAAAAACATTTTTGTATAATGCTGGTAAAATATTTATTTCTTTACAAATGAGGTCGATGAAAGATCGAAATGATTAGAGCTGAAATTTCATAATTTTTCTACCATTTTGTTAAACATTGTTTTTTTTTTTTTTTTTAATTCACAACTGCAATATCGTGAACTTAATATTCCGCAAACATGGCTTTGACTCATATACATAGTGCAAGAAATTTCCAAATAGTTTTTGAAGTCGCACCAGCAGCTGGTACAATCACACCACAAGAACATACACGGTCAATCGAATTGATGGGCCATTTAACAAATTAATTAATTAATTAATTAAAAACATTGGTGTGAAAGACGCTTGGCGTCGCACACAGCAAACCTTGGCTTAAAAATTAAAAAAAAAAAAATTACATCCATATAAAACGTCTGTTGGGATCATAGCTACTAAAACATTTGATGAAAAATTAACACGAAATTTTTTTAATAGCCCTATGCAATTCGACCAGCACTAATTTTACGAACTCAAGTGCATATTTATAACAAAATTAGTGAGAGTGCTGAACGCAGAGTAGACTCGATCGAAGAATAGCATGGTAACAAGCAAACAGGTGATTGTTTCGACGACGCTGACTAGTTTTATTCATAAAATCTCCATTTTTGGAGGTATTTTCAAATCGGTCCAGCTCGCTTAAATCTTAATATTTTTCCGAAATATTTTGGTGGACGTCTTAAAATGTTAATACATTTTGTCATCTCGGCGGAAAAGCCGCAACTTTTTTTGATGATGCAGCCTAATGTACATACATACATATATGCATGCATAAATACATACATATATAGCAGTAAAAATATTTACATACATACATACATACATACATGTTTATTGAAATTACTTGTTTGTGAAAAACAATACTAAGCAGAAGCGAATCGCGATAAATTCTTGGAATGAAAACTAAAAATGTCAAAATAATGTTGCGCATACGCCATGCAGTGCGGCCATACACCCGACACTCTTAAAGAGCATTGATTGTGAGCTGCAGAGAGCAAGGAGCACAAAGTAGCGAATCTAGTCAAAAAGCGGAAAGCGCGATAAAAGAGCATATAAATGTCATAGAGCATGCAAAAATGAGCGAATCACAGCACACTTGTTGATTTCCAATATGTCGCGCTCAAGCACTTCGTGCAATTTCTCAACATCTCCATCTTCAACGCAATTTCTTTCGCTCCTCCGCTTCTGCGTCTATTTTATCTCTTGCTCTCCTTCTTTTTCTCTAAACAAACAAATTCTAATTTTCGCTCACTTCAGAAACATTTGCATCAAATTTTTATACGCCCTTTTTTTATCGCCGTTTTTGTTATCAGCAATTTTTTGTTTGTAAACAAATATCAGCTGTTGGTTGTGAGCAGGCGGCTGTCATTCAGTGCCTAGCTAATTCCGCTTCCCCACCAAAAAGCCTGCTGAACTACCACCAAGGTCCGGCAGGCCCACATGACGACGACAGAGCGAAATTTCCTAAGACACATACATACATATTTGTTCTTAATTATTATTGTTGTTTTTTTTTTTTTTTGTACATTTTCTTTTATTGCATTCACGATTTCATACGCATGCAGATGCATAGATATACATACATATACTATTTATGTATGTATATACATACATATGTACATTCATATGTATGTATGCATTTGCATTTGTATTTTCAGTTACTGTTTGCTTATGACATGCCAGCGCACACCGCAGGCTGCTATTTTCGTTTGCCACATTACCGACTACTTGCTGATTTGCTGGCTTGCTGGCTTGCTGGCTTACTGCCTACTTGGCGTGCGTTTGTTTGCCCGCGGCTTTTGTGGCAGACGTGTCTACATGTACGCCTCCTTTGTGCGTGGGTGTTGTTGCATGCACACCAAAGAACAAACGGCTTTCTGAAATATATATGTACATATATGTATATACAGACATGACTTCATATATGTACATATGTACATTTGTATACACCCATGAGGCACATAGGTTTTAGTGTTGGACCACATATGAACGCTGGGCACCTCTTTCCTTCGCTAAGCGGCAATTGTGTTGTCAACACTGTTTGAAGTCGTCACATCGCATAGCGGGAATAATGACGTTGTCAAATGACGGTGCCGCTTATTTAATTAATAGATTTTTGACACTAACTGCTGTGCTTATGAAATTTAATTTGATAGGGAATTTCATGAGGCGATTTTTCAGGCAACTTTTAGTTGAAAGCAACAATCGGCTGGTGTAAGCGGCCTTTCAACTAATCGCTTTCAATGAAGTTGGTCGGCTGCCTAATTTCGTTCAACTTTTGATTCAACTAATCGCTTGTGAAAGTCGAATCATCTAAATTCCCTATCATCAACTAGGGATGTCGGAAAAACATCGATGCATCGAAAATATCGATGTTTTGCTTCGATGCATTGAAAATTTTCCACTCGATGTATAAATAGTCGATGTATCGATGTTTTTTGAAAACTGACATCTACGGTACATTGAACCGTCATTTCAGTTTTTCAATTGTTCAAAAAAAAAAAGAAATGACTTTGGCCAAAAAACTTAAATGGCTGCGAGAAGTTTCGCTAGAAACAAAATTAGCTCAGTTGCAGTAATTTATTTCAAATTTTCTACAATTTTGCTAATAACATATTTTGTTGTGAGACATTATCTGAAAAATCCTATGCAAATCGATGCATCGAATCAAAGAAAAACATCGATGTATTTTTGCCACTGACATCCCTATCATCAACACTGTGGCATTGTTAGTAAAGTTGAGGCAAGGCATTTTACTTAACAGCGAAACTTTTGTATTTTTCGTAAAATATCGATAAAGAAATCAAAAATACATACTACTTAATATCGATAGTTATAGCAAAAATTATAGCGACTTACATCAACATCGATAGTTATAATTTGTCAACGTTATCACTGTTATCGATATGTATAGGTAAATGTATCGATAATTTTATACAGAATTATTGAAATAACATTTGAGAACGTGCAGATGAATATTTATCTGAAAAAATATATATTTACATATGTATACATTTATGGGTAAGAGTACCGATAAATTATCGCAAAATCAGTATCCCTATCAATTACTAAATCAGTAAAGATATCGATAAATCTATGAATAATAGAGTGCAACACTCAAAAAGTGATGGGAATGAGACCAATTGCATTCATTAAAAGAGGTCAAAATATGAATAAATACCAACGTAAAAGTTGGTTACCATTTCCTTTTTACATCGATTTAAAGTCGTGAAATTAGAGTTCAAAAACAAACAAGTACAATAATTTTTTTTTTTGGTTTTTCTCATAAATTTCATACCTACATACATACATATATGTGTGTGTATACATTAGACCACGTCAAAATAAAAATAAAAAAAACGCGCAATGCGACCGGCATAAGACTCATATTTTAGCATTTGGTATAGTAAATTACCATTTATTATTCAATTTAGATGAATAGGGCCTTATTGTATTTGTGAAAGATCATGCTCTGACGTGCCAGAATCCAAAAGTTAACAGGTTCTTTCAGATTGATATTTTTTTTAACTTTGAATATTTTTTTTCTTTGTTTTAACTTCGCAAAATTGTCGATGAATCACTGATTAACTCCTAAACTACTAATCCGGTTGGAAAATATCTTTTACGTAAAAGATAGTAAATTTAATAAGCTACACTGTTGTAGAAAGAAATTTTCACGCAAAAGTAAAGCGCAAAATTGAATTTGCAATTTAAATTATTACCACAAAAATTCTGAATAAGTTGTTAAGTTACTTAATTACATCCTTCATTTTATCAACATTGTAAGCAAGAAATAAGTATTTATGTATATGTATATATTGCATTAATAAAACCAAGGTATAACTTTACATCTTGTGTTTTTTTTTTTTTTTTTAATAGTACATGCAATTTTTTTGTTAGACATTGCACCAAACTCACAAAATGAAAAGTAATATTATATCACAAAACACTTTACTTCACACGTCATAAAAAATACTTGAACCTATATTTGCATGTAAAATAAATTACCGTTAAATGCCTGTAATTTAACGTTATTTGACAAGTTGATCCCAAAACTGACACTGGGCTCTTTTTCGAGGTTAATTGAGATAAGCTTCACTTTTCTGTAGGGGTATATGCTTCGGTCTTCCAGGCTGCGGTAATTGCAATACTCAAAGCCATGGACTACGTGGTGGAACATAGGCGGAGGGAAAGGAGGTTACGTGACTGCAGTGACAAACAAGCTGCACTTAAGGCATTGACCAGCAATGCAAGTCTCGACTAAAATATGATGGTGAACATAACGAGGTTGTTTTACTCTGGGTACCAGGTCACTCTGGAGTATCTGGTTATGAGACATTTGATCATTTGGCCAGAGTTGGCTCAGACCAGACATTCCTCGGTCCACAACCAGTTTTAGCACTCCGGACCTTCGACCATCGAAGCCACCATCAGAAAGTGGGTGGATACTTCGCTCACAAATGACTGAGAGGCATCGAGGGGATGCAGGTGGGCAAAACTCATGTTGCCTTCAATCTACCAAGATCTATCTAATTTTTTGCTCTGACTGAGCAGACGACACTACAGACAACTTGCTAACACAAATAAACTATTTTACATATACTCCACATGCAAAGTCATGAGTGAGCCGAATATTTTATGAGTTTATGGGGAAGATAATGTAAATAACGCTAGCGCTCGCAGTGCTCTTAAAAAATATAACTCTTCCGAGCGAGAGAGCATTTTGATGTATTTACGAGCTCTATTTTTTAAAACCTACATTTTTTTTTATAAATAGAACCCAAGAAAATATTTTACTTTTATTTTGGCTACTCTGAGTTTAGTTTTTGTATTCACCCGCGATGCAAATTTACATTGTTAGATCTAATTTTCAAATTTAATTTTCTTACAAGCTTTGGGAATATTTAGAAATGTATCAGCAGGGGGTCCACCGAAACCAGTAAATTTTTGAAAGGGGTCTACGAGAAAAAAAGTTTGGGAACCTCTGTTCTATACCGACAAAAATATACCCCTAATTTTTACCTTCCTTTAATTAGCTCGGGATGTAACTATGTAATATTGATGCGCCTAAAAGATGCAGCGATTTCTATTCTCAAGTTACAATTGAATTGAATTGATTGGCAATTATAATAGGGAGGTTTTAGTTTTTTAAACTATAATTTTATTTATTTTGAAATCAAAAAATATTTAGAGGTCGCTCAAAGCGCTCAAAGTTTTGCATGTGTTTCATATGGGGAAAAAAACATTTTTCGTAGAAATGGTATAGAATTCTTGAAAATCAATATTTTTCGATCGGAAAACCCCATTTCTCTTCAGAAGATTCCCAATAATAATGCCCAATTGTAAGTGTAAGACGCTTAGTTTTTGATTTGATCATTACATTTATTAGTGAACTTGACTTTTAAACCCAGATATACATATGTATGTATGTATGTCTTACTTCAGTTTCAAGATATCAAGTTAAGGTTAAATTAGCTAGCCCCCAATAACAATTGTGACCATGTTATAATTACTATTACTTTTCATAAATGTTCTTTAACATACTACTTAACTCATTTAACACAAACCTTTTTCTAGCGTCGGAAAATGGGCAATGCAGTTTGGTGATGAGTTGTGGGAATTAGCGCAGCGTATGACCAAATCTCAGGAGATTAAGGCTGTAAGTACGAAACAACACTGAGTAACAAAAGCAGACTTCAATTGCCTCTTTGTCATTTCGAAAAATTTTTTCCCACAGAAATACAAGGAATACAATGCCCGCGTCGAGTTAAAAAATGGCACCGAACTCATTAAGTCCATCACAGCGAACGTGGGGCGTATGTTGTCACGTAAAATGGACGCTGTACGTTGTATTCAACAGAAAGCCGAAGCGGTCAACGAAGAATTCGAATTTAATTACACAGCAGCGGAGCAGACCTTTCAATACTACTCCAGCAAGTTTTCGATGTTTGAAGGCAAGCGAGCAGAAGATTTGGTAGAAAGTATGGAAATGTACGATCGGTGGTACTTGAATTTCACACTGAATCCAGATACGCACTTTTATAATATATCTGTGGATACAGAGCATAGTTCCGTCCATGTACCCTCGAATATATTTGATGGCAGTAAGTTGCATTTGGAGCTTAAGCTTTCAATTGAAGAACTCATTTTTCATTTTCCACTCTACCTGCAGGCCGCGATGTGCTCAAAACAATTATGTGGTCTGAAACGCTGGATGAGGTCTTCAGGCAAAACTATCAATCGGATCCAGCGTTGTCGTGGCAATATTTCGGCTCCGATACTGGCATATTGCGGCACTACCCCGGCCTACAATGGCAGAAGATTGGCAATCGTGAAAATGCCGACACCTATGATTGCCGCAAACGTTCGTGGTATATTGAAACTGCCACCTGCTCCAAGGATATTGTCATACTATTGGACAATTCTGGCTCGATGACCGGTTTCCGCAATCATGTTGCCAAATTTACGATACGCAGCATTTTGGATACTTTCTCGAATAATGATTTTTTTACGATTTTCAACTACTCAGCAACCGTCGATGACATAATTCCGTGCTTCAAAGATGCCCTGGTACAAGCGACGCCAGAGAATATCAACGTATTTAATGATGCTATTGAGGACATAGAACCGGAGGGTTATGCGAATCTATCACTGGCGTATGAGAAAGCTTTTCAACTGTTGAAAAAGGTAAGCGCGATGAAGTCGTGTGCAAGCAAAAATAATTTCTAATTTAACTCTGACAAACGTAGTACTACATTCAACGCCGCTGCAACGAAACCTCCACCTGCAATCAAGCCATCATGGTCGTCACCGATGGCGTTGCTGGCAATACCACCGAAATTTTTGAAAAATACAACTGGGGCGATGGCGAGAATGGCACAATGAATATGAATATACGCATCTTCACCTATCTGCTGGGGAAGGAGGTGACCAAAGTGCGTGAGATACAATGGATGGCATGCCTGAATCGCGGCTACTATTCGCATGTACAAACACTGGATGAGGTGCACGAGGAGGTGCTGAAGTATGTAGATGTGATAGCTACGCCGCTGGTGCTGCAAAATGAGGAACACCCACCGACATGGACGCACTCGTTTACGGATCGAACGGTAGGAGGGCTTTAGAAAGCGCATGCAAGTTGATCTCTAATTTGTTGATCTCTGATTTTTAATTGCAGTACGAACCGCGCGAAAACGATACTGGCACACGTCTTATGATCGCTGTGGGCGTGCCGGCCTTTGATCGTTCTTATCGTGAAGAAAACTCCACGAGGCGCGCACGTTTGCTGGGAGTAGCAGGCACGGATGTGCCGGTGGAGGATATCGACAAATTGACGCTGCCTTATAAGGTAATAGGAAACCTGAAATATCTTTTTCAAAGTCTTTTCTTAAGCCCAATAAGCTCTCAATACTTAAAAACCCCAAGAAACGCAAGTAAGTAGCACTGCTGATAAATGTCGGTAGAGAAGTATAAACTGATACTGAGTAAATATAACAGTGGTGCTTGCTCAGAATGAGGCGCCCTGGACAGATCTTTTAAAAAATATTTGCTCCAAAGTCGAATTTGATCTTACTATTGATATCCGTTATAGGATCATAAAAAGCTCCATACTCTACGATCTGCCTATTCTGACCGTGCTTTGGGTAGCCCACCCTGATAGTCCTACATAGTTCAGAACTTTCTCCGTTTCGACATCAAATTCTGGGATGCTTTCTCTACTCTGTTTTGGAACTTTGGAACTTGTCGCTATCATGGCTGTGCTGTGAAAAACCACCATCTAGGACTGTACTTTATATCTAACTTTGACAATTCGCGGATATCAGAATTGGCCTTCTCTTGATAGCCTGCCCATAAAATTCCATCTACTTATGGTTTAACATTCCTAACGCTTCACTGAACTCCGAGCCCTATAACTAGTACTTCACACACAAGATTGTGAATATTGAAGCTATTCATCTGAGCCATTGTTGGGTATCGTAATCTTTTTAACGATTATCCCATCAGACCCCAGCCCGAGGCAAGGAACAAAACAAAAACATGTCAATGCTAAAATCCTTATATCCGAATAACTCGCTAAACCTTGGACAAGTTTTAAAGTTCCTTTTCTTTAGCGGATACTTTTAGACAGACCCCGCGTCTTAGTTGAAATGAAGCTTGTACTGAAAGTTAGATATATCCCTGCTAAATACAAGGATTATCCGTTATTATACGGGATTTTCTTAGAAAAAGTGTTCGAGTTATTGTTCTGGCAAGGGACCGACGCTATTAACGCGGTAATTATTCTGTTCATTACAGTTGGGCGTAAATGGTTATTCATTTGTGGTCTCCAACAATGGTTACATGCTACTCCATCCCGACTTACGTCCGATTTCGGTAAGTTAAATCCTCGTCTTCCGATAAAGAAAGCCTCACTTATTAACCAATATTCTCTAGAAAACCGGCAAGTTCAATCCAAATTACAACAGCATAGATTTCACCGAAGTGGAACATCTGTACGAAGACTTAGAGCCACGTCAGGCGGGCGAGTCTATACTTCTACTGCGTAACGCTATGGTGCAATACCAATCCGGTGAATTTAAGGACATAAGCGTCAAGTTTCATTATGACAATATGCGTCGAGTGTCTGAAGAGAAGCAGGATTACTTCTTTGCACCGCTGCCGAACACACCATTTTCGCTGGGCATCGTACTGCCGAGTGAGTATGGTAAGACATGGATTAAGGTAGGCGAGGAAGTGTTGAAGAACAAGCATATGAAAGTTAATATTTCGGACTACTTTGCGGGGGACAACTGGAAGGTGCATCCTAGTTGGTAAGTTGAGTTAAAAAAAAATGTATTCATATGTAAGTTGTAAGGTAAAACTTTCTCTGTTTAGGGTTTTTTGCAAGTATCACTACCTGGAGGGGCACGAGTTCAAAACACCGGAAGAGGAATTGCGTCACTTTCTTGCCAAAATGATGCAAGACGATTGGAAATGGTCCGAGCAGTACGAGGAGGACGAATCTGATCGGGATGACAATGAAGAAAGTGAGTGGACAGATAAATGAAATAACTCTTAACTACAAAGTATTTCTTCGCACACTTCGCATATTTCAGTAAATTGTGGTCGAATAACACTCAACGAAGATGCCTACTATTGCAACAAAGAACTCGTGCATCTGCTCATCTTCGATGCGAAAGTTACAAACTCCAGTTACGGCCAGTGGAAATTCGCCAACGAGGAAGAACGCAATTTGATTCAAAGTTTTGGTGCTACTTTACGCTTCGTCGCCACTATGAGTGGCTTAACGCGTTGGCAGTTCATCTACGGCGAAGTGGAAGTGGAAAATGATCGCGAGTTTGGCGACTATCATACCACGGCGATTGATGAGACCTGGTACAAAAGCGCCATTTTGCAGCATCATCAGGAACGCACCGAGAGCTTTGTTTATATGGTCAAACATGCCAGCGATCCGGTGGAGGATAGTGAACTGATGATAACTGCTTCACATGCGATATTCCCACGTGATGGTGGTAAGGAGGCACCCGCTTGTGTAGTCGGTTTTCAATTTTCACATGCGCGAATGGTGGATCGATTCTTCAATATCACCTCGGTGGATAACGTAAGTGGTTTGCAAATATTTTTGAATACATATTTTTATACCCGAGCGCACTTGTGCACAAGGGTATATTAATTTTGTTCACATAACGGTTGTTTGTAACAGCCAAAACGAATCGAGGTAGATATAGACAAATGTATACATAAAGGCTCAGAATGAATAGAGAAATCGATTAAGCCCTGTCTGTCTGTCCGTCCGTCTGTCCGTCCGTCCGTCCGCCCGTCCGTCCGCCCGTCCGCCCGTCCGCCCGTCCGTCCGTGTGCACGACAACTCGAGCAAAAATTGAAATATCTCAACGAAATTTGGTATGTAGGTTTCCGTTAATCCAAGGTAGGTTGGTATTGAAAATGGGCGAAATCGGACTGTAACCACGCCCATTTCCCATATAACGGTAATTTCCAGAAATACGAAAACTTCGATATTTTAGTAACTACTGAAGATAATTCACTCAAAATTGACATTTAAAATAATTTTCAGACGAAAAATAAGAATATTATAAAATTTTGGAAAATGGGCGTAGCCACGCCCACTTATGGTCACATGTGTACATCTTGGTAAC
>NW_023458557.1:96145572-96174063 GCF_013731165.1 Rhagoletis pomonella | reverse complement strand
ACCAATTTCTTCCAAACTTGGCACAGCAAACTAAGTGGCCGAAAATTTAAAAAATCGGACAATAACCACGGACACATCCCATATAACGGTAATTTAAAGAAATACAAAATCTTCGATAAATCAGTAATTATTGAAGCTAATGTATTCAAAATTGATGCTTGCAACAATTCTTTACCAAGAAATACGTTTATGGTAAAATTTTGAAAAATGGGCGTGGCACCGCCCACTTATGATCACATATGTATATGTATATCGGTAACCGTTCTACCAATTTGTACCAAACTCGGTATTTTTATTGTGCTGGCCACATAAAAGCAAAACGTTGAAAATTATTGAAATCGGACTAAAATTGAGGCCGCTTTTCATATAACGGTAAATTTCAGAAATGCTTGAAACGTCAATATTTCGAAATTTAAGGACGCTAATTTACGCTTACCATCTAGCGATAGCTTTCGGAAAGGTGAAAAAACATATATTTAATACTTGCGCCGGGTATTTAATGTTCGGCTCCACCCGAACATAGACTTTCTTACTTGTTTTGTTGAGGTTTGTTAAGTAAAGGAGTTTTATACACTCACCGAAAGAATTATAAAGTCCAAATTAAAGCTTCGTTAACAACACTGTTTTCGTAGAAGATAACGTCAGTCTCTGGCTACATTGTCAAATGATCAATCTATTTTTTATAGCGGTACTACACGTCATAAATGTGCTTGTATTTATGTATTTATTCTGAGCCAAGGGACCATTTGTTGTTCAGTGAGAAATATATTTATATGTATAAAGCCATATATGTAATACTTCTATATTGGCAATAAGCTAACATCTCAATGTGTAAGCATTCCGAAATCAAATCGAGACAGTCTAGTACCGTTTTTGTCAATGTATTGTGTACTTGAGTGCCGTTTTTGTATATGTGTTGTGTACATGTTTATTTATAAACGTATGTGTTCCTTTTCTTTCGTACCTGTTTATTGATATATCTGTACTGTAGTGTTTTCGGACGGTACTAGCTCTTACTGCCAATAAGTCTTCAAAGACTTTTATTTTGAGACTTTTGTTATAAAAGTCGTTTCATAGCTATTATGAGTGCGCAAAAATTGTCAAAGTCTTAAAGGATCATTTCGGGATTTGTTCGGGCCCATTTCGGGATTTGTTCGGGGCAGTTGGAACTAGTCCCCAGCTGGGTTCCAATCTAGTCCCCGACTGGGCCCAAACTACACACCAACTAGTACCAAACTGTTTCCGAACTTATCCCCAAGTAGTCGCGAACTGGCCCCCAATTAGCCCCGAACTAATGCCGAAATGGTCCTGAACAAGCCCCGTGTTTTAAGACTTAAAACAATTTTTTCTCACTCATAATAATTATGAAACGACTTTTATAATATGATTCACAAAATAAAAGTCTTTGAAGACCTAAAAATATTTATCTCTCTGATAATTATTATGAAAGGACTTTTATAATTTAAGTCTTTCAATAATAATTATAGATGACTCGCAAAATGTTTATCTTAATATAATTATTATTGATTGACTTTTATTCTTTTCTCTTACAATAGTTATGTCTCTGGTTCAGAATCATTCTTCGCTCTGAAGTTTTTTTTATGCGTCTTTTTTTTGCATCTAAATTTTCAACTTTTGAATCAGAGTTTGCAGAAGTTTCAGTTTTGAAGAGGTGTAAGTTTTAAGTTACTAAAAAATCGCGTTGATTTTTGGCAATTTTCTTCACGCTTTTTCTTACATAAATACATGTACGTTCTACAATTTTTTTGTATGGAAAAATGTGTGTAGTACATTGAGGAAAAAAGTTATCAAAAATCAACGCATTTTTTTTTACGAATTTCACCACTGTAGTATAAACACATCATGTGTTGAGAGAAACATATTAAGGGCCGGTTGTTCACTGTCTGGTTATTACTACCTCACAGGTAAACATCATTATCGACGATTTCGACATCATGCATATAACATGTGATCGATAAAGCAGTCGTTGTATTTAACCGGAGCTTCTACCTCTGATTTGTTTTAACCAGACATTGAACAAGCGGCCCTTAATTGACAAACATAACCTCTTTTCTCGGTGCAGTTTTATTTAACGTAAAGACAAAAGAATTACATAGACCTTTAACTGAGAGTTAGTTGTTGCATAAATAATAATATTTTTGTGAATAGTCCTAATAACGTGATTTATAAAACTAGGCGTGTAGCCTCCCGTTCAATCACCTTCAAATATATCCGCAATATGTTTGGCCCGAAGGTTTAGAAGAGCATAGTATGTATATTTATTATAAAAACGAACAGAAATATTGAAAATAAGTATCTACAGAGATTTGCTTCTTTTGCAGTGCAATGGCTGCATCAAAACCTGTTCGAGTGACGAAATCGAGTGCTATGTCATAGACAATAATGCTTACATTGTAATCGCACAAAATGTCAATCATACTGGCAAATTTTTTGGCGAATATCAAGGTGATGTCATGACAGCAATGGTGGAAAAGAACTTTTTCCAAGCGATTAATGTTTACGACTATCAGGCATTGTGTCGCGAGGAGGTTGATGATGCCAGCGATGCGCAATCGCTGTTACATGTAAGTTTAAATACATATACATACCTATGTAAAATAGAAATACTTTGAGACGAAAACTTAAAAAATATTTTCTTATCATCGCACTCGTACAGCCAATGAGACTGCTTAGTTTAGGCTGGCGCTGGTTGGTAGCACAACTCTTCTGGCAGTATGCGCGCATCAAGTGGTGGGTGGAAGCGGCACCATGTGAGTAGCTAATACTTTATAATACTTTATACATGGTAAACCGACGCTCACAATGAACAATTTCCTTCCGCTTTTTTCAGTCTTAGAGTACTCCGACGAAATCGACGATGACTATGAAGCCGTCCCAGACGCATTTTCACGTCAGCCACAAAAACAAAAAGATGTCAGCGACGATGGCAAGCTGTTATTTGAGAAGAAAAAACCCGAACCAGTATATACACCGTGCGACACGCGCTCAACACTCTATGTATTACAATCGAATTCGCTTGAAGATATTAACGACCATATAAAAGTGCCATATTCACGTCCGTTTTACTTAAAGAAAATACCGAATACCAATCTTTTGTTGGTGGTGGTAAATGTTTTGATGCCATCGAAGGGAATGCGTCTGAGCACGGAACCCGAACGTCTCGAATATGATATAGAGTTTCCATGCTACAAATTGAATATGAGCTTCTATGAGCGAAGACGTTTAGAAGAATGCTTTACGCAACACCCAGAGGTGAGTTGTTGGTTAAGTTTAGAGAGAAAGCAAATAGCTTTATTCAGGCTATTATTTTATTAAATTAAAATAATTTGCTGTAAGCCTAATCAAAGCTTGCGCATGTATGTACTCGCCGGGACTGTGCAAATCAATACGAAAGTTCTATAGTATACACAGAGAAAAATATGACCTATGGAAGGATTGGAAGAGTGTCTCTACGAAAAGTGTCTAGGCCAAAGGTTCCCAAACTTTTTTCCTTTTTTCACTTTAAACATTTTACTGGTTTCGGTGGAGCTCTTGCTGCTGCATTTCTACCATATTCTCAAACGTCGTCAAAAAATGAAAAGATTTAAATGGAAATTTGGGTTGCGGATGAGATCGAATCCTAAATTCGTAGTAAACAAAAAAAATATATATATATATAAAAAATATATAGAAAAATATATAAAAAATATTAAAAAAATATAAAAATATATAAAAAATATAACAAATATATAAAAAAAATTAAAAATAAAAAGACAAAAAATATTAAAAAATATATATAAAAAATATAAAAAATAAATAAAGAAATATAAAAAAAATAAAAAAAAATTTAAAAATAGATAGAAAAATATAAAGAAATATAAAAATATAAATAAAATATATAATAAATTTAAAAAAAATGTTAATATATAAAAAATATTTAATATCATTAAAAAAATATAAAAGATAACGCTGTTGTGAACACCCCAAGAGAATCGATTTAGAGACAGAACGCTCTTATGTGAGGAGTAATATTTTGAGTGGCATGGGAACGTGAGGTAAATATTGAGGCGAAAAAACTGAGTTGTACTAAAGATAAACTTAGTTAAGAAGACGAAAGAGCTGAGTTGCATTAAAGATAAACTTAGTTCCGCAGTGACGAATTTTTGCCGAACTCTGCCTTAGAATACAATACTCAAAAAAATTAAAGGAGGTTTTTAAAAAAAATCATAAGAAAGCTAAATAAACAGGCTATCTGATACAAATTGCGGCCTAACTGTACAAATTTTTTTTCACGCCCATGGACCAAAAAAAAATTCCAAACTAATTTGTTTGGGTTATCTGTAAAGATTGCCTGGGAACCTTAGCCCCTAAAACTTTTCAGACAAGAAATCTGAAAGTTAGAATCTTAAAGCTTTAAAATCTTTTTTATCAATTTTCTAAAGACCATAATTTTTCACCGAAATACAGCCTTTCGAAAATCGCCGAAAAAATCGCAATTTGTTTGGCTCCCTTAATTTCAATCAAATAAATTTTTTGGACCCCCACTTGCAACTGTTCCCCCCCTCCCCCTTTTTTAAGACAACGGATACCCCCGTCCAGTCTCCTGTAGAACCCTGGGGGGTCGATACATATGTTCATATGTATTTAATGAAAGAATGCTTTATTGATTTTTTTTATAATGTCCTTCTCGATACAAGAAAAATGGGAGGAAGCTATCAATTCGTCGGAATATATTTTCATGTATATTACCGGATAATTTCGTTTACATCCGATCATATGATCATATAGAAACTAACAGTACCCCTAAATTTGTATATGAGCAATGAAGTCAGTTGTGTTTTCCTTTAAAAATAACTTGTATTCGGTCGTTTTTTTTTCTCTGTGTAGTGAAACAAATTTTTAATATATTGACAAAATGTTACATTGCTGCTGTGCGTGCTCGGCAATTTCGATGCATCTCATAGCTGTCAAAAATTTGCTATCAAGAGCACTTTACTATCAATTTGCACAAGCCCTCATTCATTTTTTTATATTTCAAATTTCTTTCATTTTATCTTTTTACTTTTTCACAGGAGGAACTGTACACATATTGTGGCGACGCGGCAGCCCTACGTTCGGACTTTGTAAATTTATTGATAACCATATTTATATTTTTAATAACGCGCTATTTACGCACTTAAATGTTTGTAAACATTTTTTTTTTTTTTTAACTATCGAGCGGATGTACTTATTGTAAATAAAAATATTTTTTAAAACTATAGCTAAAAAAAAAAATGAAAAGACCGCGAAAAAATAAGAAGATGAGTAATATTATGTCGTACATCATTTAGCACAATCCTCTTTACTGTATTGACTACATAGAAATGCTCCTAGCGTTCTCTCTTATGTGACATATACCATGTAGACTTAAAACAGAAACGCCAAAAAATGTACTAGAAAAAAAATAATAATTGAAACAAAAACACTTGTCCCTTGTACTTATGTATTGTATGTACTATTAACATAGGACTAAATATTTGCAACCGAAGTTAACTTCATCTTCTGCTTTCCGACGATAATCAAGTTTTTAACAGACAACCACAAATTTTTTAAGCAATCATTTTCGAAAACCCCGGTACACATACATACATATGTATGCAAAATATTTAAAAAAGAAAAATTACACATACTGACACTCCCACTTAAAATGTACGTATAATAAAATTTACATATGTAGATTTGTATTTTTCCTGCGAATTTTTGTAAACTCTGCAGTAAACTTTGTAAAAAAAAAAACGACAAAACAATTCTTTTGAGACAATGTAAACGTATTTGCCAAAACCAAATAAGTAAAATAAAAAAAAATGTATGTATGTATATTAAAAAGAAAACTATTTGGTTAAATTTTGATAGAATTTTATAAAAGTTATTTACCCCCTAGTCGAATTCGTTGTTTAATTAGGCTTAGCCTTCAAGTTAACAGCAAAATCAAAAAAAAAACAAAAACTGGTAAAAGCATATTAGTTCAAAGGAGTAGGTAAATGAGAAGTAAAGGATACGAAGGATAGTTAACGAGAGATAATACAACTTTGTTATCGTTAATTTATAGCCTAAATATGCATACATACATATGTACATATAAGTGTGTATCACTACATGCATATGAATGTATTTTTATTTGTTAATGTACAATACTTATTTATGCGTTTTTATAGTAAAAAAATTACTCCTAACAATAATATATAGTTTATGTATAGAGAAATTTGTTTACATTCAAAAAAAAAAAAAAAAAAAAAAAAAAAAACTTCCATTTAAAAAAAAAATTTTTTAAATAAAAAAAAAAAAAAAAAAAACATAAAGAAACCTGCCTGTTTGTAACAATATTTTTTACGATACTCGAGGCGCAAAGCAACCTTAAAGGCGGTGAGAATTGTAAAGGAAATTGTGTGTGACACAGGGTTACCAAGAAACTATAAATCAGTAAAGTAGTTTCAGTAAAGTTTTCGTCGGTTTTCTTTATCGACCAAAATGTTTCGCAATGATTATTCATTCTTATTAAATAAAATGTACGCCTGGGCTTTTTATCTAATATTTAGGTGACTCAAAAATTTTTCAACTCACTAAAAATATTATACCCAACAGTGACGGAGAATTCAGGAAAAATTGTTTCTTTGAATAAACAAATTGACTTGACCTTTCAAATGACCTTCAAGGGTAGGGGGTTTTCAATTTTTTTCTCTTTTTTGAACTGAAAATAGTATGCAGTGAACTTTTTAAAAATATCTAACCACACATTTTTGTTGCTCTTGCGTCAAGGAATCCATTTCCAGGGTCGTAGGAACCGACAAACGGATTTTATTTTTTGTTTATGTCAAAAAAGGTAAAGAAAAGGACAAACAATCAAAATTTCTTAAGGTCATTTCAAAGGTTAAGGTAAATTTTTTTATCCAACGAAACTATTTTTCCTTAATTCTCCAACTCAAAAGCCTTAAATGCTGTTGAAATTTTTCGCAAGCTGTTCTCGGAGATATTAGAATTATCACGAAAAAAGTTCAATCTCCACACTGTGCGCCCCCGACTACGACATTCTTCGTGTTTTTTCGAGCTGTCTATGTACAAGTTAAAGAACGCATCTGGAAATGTCCCTTAAAATTTGAGTAGTTCCATATTACTTTGATCGCCAGTTCTATTCTGCAATTACTCTCTAGGTTGATGATTCCGTTATGTTATTTTGATGAAGTTCGGTCAGAGGTAAATAATACCATGTTCTGACCGACAACGAAAACACTTTGAAAACGAGTTTTGGGATTGTGCGCTGAAGGCTGCTCACACCGGCTGTTAGTCTTTTCGTTGGCATTTCTCACATCTTTTGATTACAGTTTTGCTACACAAAAACAAAACCAAAATACTTTGCCTTCATTTTTTTTCATTTACAACCTTCTACTTTCATTCTTATTTTATTTTGACCAGCCAATTAACAATAAATCCGAAATGGCATATTAAAGATGCTAAAATATGACTTCCACTTCGATAAATAATCGAAAAAACTAGTCAAGACGCCGATTGGAATGAGTGGAACGTAAGTTTTCATGTAGTTTGCAGCGAAAACTGGTTTTCGTTTGACAAATTTTACATGGACGAAAACACAAGTTTTAGGTCGAAAACCAGTTCTAGCAACGAAAACTTGTTTTCGATGTCGGTCAGAACATGGTATAAGACCTGGGCGCTTCATTTTCCGAGATAGTATTACTTTTCCTTTTCATCAACCGGTTCCACCAAACACCTAGCGCATCACACCATATGTACGTTATTACAAGTCGTTGGCATACCAGTGAAGCTTTTGTGGATCTAGATGTTTGTATCGGCGTGTTTCATCTATAATGTAAAATGCGGGTTATTTACTTTTGAAAACAAATACGATCAGCCCGAAGTTCAATGGATGTCTTTAAAATTTAGTGTCTAAATGCAACTGGCTACCAGGGAATTATTTTTACTACAACCTACAAACTAGCATAGCAGCATCACATTTCCACTGCAATTCTCAACCAAGTTACGCACAAATTTACATGAAAGGCTAATAAAAATGTTTTCTTCCGTCTTTTTTTTTTTTTAATCTTTAAACTTAATGAACTTTCTATGGTTACTAAGCTTTTGAGAAATTGATAGTACATTTTTTTACTTAATTTTGTAAACTGTATGAATATAACAAGCACTTGTTTCGAGCAGAGCCTTATTAAAATGTATGTAAGGCATTAGATTACAAAGGACTGCATAACGCTAAGCGTTATAGGGTTACACTCTCGCAGCAACATGTCGTCCTTCAAAATTTCAATGAAACAACAAAACTAAATCCAAAAACAAAAAACTAACTGAGAAGGGAGAGAATTATGAATTAATTCAACAGATTGCCTTTAAATTTAAATGTAAATTTTAAAAATCGTAATTTATATTTATATGAATTTCTTACGATCATTAAGCGTTGTAAAATGAGAAATATTTATTTAAAAACAAAATAAGTACGTAATTATATTAGAAAGAGAGAGAGAGAGATATAATTGAATAAATTTGCGAAGAAATGAAGATCAAAAAACTTATTTCACCAACACTGTTAACTACTTAGTAATGCAAGTGAGCATAAATACTTGAAATAAAATGTATGCAAAAAATTCAAAAAAAAAAACTTTCTTTTAAAAAAAAACAACTTACATATAATGTGTGTATGTAAACAGAATACATAAATTTGTAAACCAATAATAAGTGCTACTTTATTTTTTAATTTGTAAGCGAAACTAAATGAAATGGAGAATATAATCTGTTGGTTGGCAAAGTTGACAGCAGAAGCCACTATAGGCAGATTAAAGCGTTTTTAATTATAAAACAAATAAACACTAATAAAAGAAAACTTGTTTTTTTTTAATTTTCAAAAAGATTTGCTAGAGAAGCGGGTCAAGCAAGGACGGCAACTGATTTTTCTCAATTATTTTTCTTTAAAGTAATGATTTTATTTTTAACTTTCGGTCACGGTTGGTTGGAGAAATTTTACGATTCTATGCATTTTTCCTTAAATTCTTTGCTACGAGAAGAGGATTCTGCCTTAGGGCTTCAAGCGGTTCACTTACTAAGATTTTGTGGAGGATAATAAAAAAAAATACTTTATTTCTTCGTGGGTCTTGCATCTACAACAGTTTGCGTGTTAAAAAGCATTAAAAAAAAAAACGGACACATTTTAACGCGTAGAACATTTTTATTAAATTAAATAAAAAATAAATTGTAATGCTTAATAAATAGTAACAAAAACCAACAAGAACTGGCAGCTAAATTCGAGGGGAAGAAAAAGCGCCTGAAAGCTATACAAAGTTTATCCAAAATTGTGGTATTTTCTGGAAAACGCAGTCGTAGCATAATTTGCCAAATCACCAAAAAAAGTGTTTGCCTTAAAGATCCAGAAGCACTGGCTTTGTTTCCTTGGCACATTTTAACATTGAGCGCATCATTTTGATAAAGCCTGTATCCTTCGACTTTTCCAAGCCACGTTGCAAGCGATTCTTCATGACTGCTACAAATTCGCGGTTACTCAGTTGGTTGTCGTCTACATTAATGAAATTTAAAGAGAAAATTAGATAAGTAATACATACTTTAAATTGTAATTTCCAGTTTGTACTCACTGTCTTCGTCGAAAATGGTGAAAACCACATCAATTACGTGATCCCTTAGATCCACCATAGCTACAGTTTTGGCAACATGTTTCAGTGTTGCCTGATCAATGGACGCTCCCGCAATGTGATAGAACGTCAAGGCGGTGTCCACATCATTAATATTACTTAGAAAGTGAAAAAAATCTAGGTAATCCGCTTTGGAGATACCCAAAGCATTGTCTTTGAATTTACGCTTGACGCGCTTCAATTTACGCGACTTCTTTTTATGGGAGTATCCAGCATAGGCGACCAAAAGCTCAGCGAAATCAACCTCAGTGATGAGACCCTCGCTATTCGGATGTTTGCGCTCAAATTCGAGCGTTAAAATCTCACGCTGCAGCTGCGTTTGGAAGTGTATAAACTTTTGTATTGTCAACTTTTGATCCAAGTTCGGACCGAAGAAATAGTGGGTTAGAGCGGAGTTAACACCCTGTTAGGCGGGAGAAAATAATATTTTTTTTTTGCTGTTAGAATAACAAAAGTTTTCGCGCCAAATCTAAAAACCGAGTATGTATTTGCTTAGCTGATTTGATTAATGATTTTGGCGATGCAAATATGGTACAAAAGTGACATGACACCAAAGCAAAATGTAAGTTAAGCGAGATTAAAATAAGGAGTGTGATTGTGAGCTTGATACAAAATATCAGACGTAAGCGTGAATAAATATAGACATTGTGAGCGGAAAAGAAATGGTGATTTGCAAAATAATTAAAGAACAGTATACAGTTTGCCTGAGTATATACCTTCATGGGCTTTGTATTTATTAGGTAGAGGTAAATTAGTTGGTGAATTTTGTGATTAAGACATTTGGTAGTGATGTGGGTGGCATTAGACGGTATTTACAAAAGACATAAGAAAGAGCAAAGATACAGAAAATATATATTTGACATATAGTAGATTCAACAGTAAAAGGCATGGTTGATACGCATGTACATATGTACATATAATCAATAACATAATCGTATGTATCTTTATAAACGAACATGTAGCACACAAACCTAGCAGAAGTATATACATATATAAAACGTAAAGGAATTTAAAGTGCTCGAATAAAGTATCAATGCTCAACTTACCTTGAACGTATTGCCTGTGGCCGCATGATCACGATGTCTACTACCAATAGTCGATTGTTGGCGCACCAAATCAGCTACCATTTCAAATTCTTCGCTATCCACATCGCCGTCACCATTCAGATCGAACATTTGAAAGGCGATTTCAAAATGACGACGAGAGGCTGAAATTCGGAAATGAAAATTATTATTAGTTGGGATTTCCGATTGAGAGCAGAACGCTACACTCACTTGAAAGCACAGTCAGCAAGAATATATAGTCGGAGAAAGTAATTAAACCGTATGAGCCCAATTTATAGAATATACTGTCCTTGTCCAAATGCAACTTCAGACACTCAGCCACGTCCTGGCGTGAAAAAAAAAAAATATATATATATATATATGTGAATATTAGTTAAATCTAATTACAACCGAAACATACAATTCTCAAACATGTCAAAAAATCTTTAACAGCCACGACTTATTTTCTTAATTTCGATTTTCAACAGCAAAGGGAGCAAATTGTAGGGGCGTATAAGCACAAACGCGCGCAGACATGAGTACACGCATTGCATCGTTTTTTTTTTTTTTTTTTTGATAAAAAAAGTGCATTTAGTGTTAAAAGCATTGGATTAGTGCAAAAACATTTAGTTTTTATAAACAGTATTTGCTAATTTGATTTTTTTTGTTTTTGTTTTTTAACAATAATTTTATCACACAAGCCCAATTATACGAGCAGGTCTCTTATACGCGAAAAAAATTGTGCAACATGCAAAAAAATGCTTGTAATTTTTTGTGTAACGGCAAATAAAACTTATTTGTTAAAAGGAGGGGTAGAATTATCATTCATTTGTTCATTCACATATGCTGCAACGAGTATTAAATAATTCGTTTTCTTTTCTTTTATTTAGTAATGTGCTTGTCAAAGGGTTTTTAAAAAAATACCTCGCCTGCAACCTGTATGTAGAGAGCATGTTTTGGGTGTGGTGGGGAGAAAAAAGGAAATTGTGATATTAGAAAGAGGACAGAAATGTAAGGCAGTGTGTTTTCGCAAAATAATGCAGTAAATAATTTTAGAATAGTTTTTACAACATATGGAAGTCACGTGAGTATTTATTATAATTTAGGATTCTCCTATTTTAGATGGAGCGGGGAATATATTGTTTGTAAATAAGGAAAAGATAAGTTAGCTTAATTTGATTTTGCTTTTTTTATTTCATTTCAATTTTATTATTACATTATATTTTATTTTTTATTTTAATATTATTTTGATTGGGTTATTGGGTTTTTTTATTAAATTTTTTTGTTTAATTTTAATTTTTTTTGCTTTATTTTAATTTCATTGTTTCATAATTTTATCTATTCTCTAATTCGTTTTTTATACATAATTTATTTTTGGTTTTTTTTCTATTGTAAATTTTCATACCTTAGGATCATAGCGCCGATACTGGTCCAGTCCCAAGCCTAAAATAAAAATCAGTTATTATTACCAACTCTCAGTTAATGTACTAAAACAAAATTGTGAAATTTTGTCTCACATTATTCAAATTATCCTTAAAAATGTTATCATAATCTCAGTTTTAATAACCAACATACCCTCTGGCTGTTTCATGCCTGGCGTCATGCTAGTTAGAAAATCTTGCGGTGTCATAAAAATCTCATAGCGATCATCTGTTGTTGGCACTTGTATAGTGGCAAAGTAACGAAAAACCTTGTCAGGTGTAGAAAATTGACGTATACGATTTTCGTATTCGATAATCTAGCCAGACATGAAATGAGGAATATTATTTATGCCCGCAAAAGCTTAGCAGTGTGTTAAACACATTTATCAATTTGGAACTTCAGGGAAAGGATTATCAAAGTATAGAGCACAGAAAAAAAGCAAGAAATAGTCGGAAACAAGTATTTACAACAAATTTAGAAATCAAAAAAACGAGTGCGGTGCACAATAAAATAAACAAAATGTACATCTTACAGAGGTTCGAATATTTTAAGTTTTCCTGCATTATTTACGCCTAGCTACCGCATTATATCAAACATAATTGTTCATTCAACGCTTTTGGAAACATACCCTCTGGCTGTATAAGACCAGGATAAATTGAACGCAGAAAGTCATCAGGAGTCATGCACACTTCCGAAACTGTAGGTGTGGTAAGACGCACTGTGGCGAAATAGCGAAAGATTTTGTCCGGTGTTGAATAGGCACGTAGACGGTTTTCATATTCGATAATCTTCATTTTAGGTCAGGGTTTTCCAATCAGTTTTTTTTTTTTTTGTTTTTGTGTATTCATGTCGTGCACATGTATGGTGATTTTCATGGACATAAATTGTGCATGTATGGTAATTTTATGGATAACAAAAAGGTTCATAACAATTCAAACACAGGTACATAGGTAACATGAAAATAAAAGAAAAGTAATAAAAATTAATCAGAGAAATTAGGGAAAAGTCTGCAAAGAAAATACAAAGTAATAAAATAAGAATACTACTGTGAAAATGATTGCGGCAGGTGCTAGAAGAGAAAACAATTCTTTCAACAACTACAATAGTGAATATATTTACAACGTAATTCAAAGAAAAATAAAAAGTATGTATAAAGTGTTCAATCTTCTTACCAAGGCGCCTTGCTTCTTACCTTCCTTTCGCGGAAACCCATTTTATCTTTCTGCTCACGCTTTGGCTTAGCCAAATCAGGTTCGGAGCACTTACTGGACACTTTATCGTTATCCCAGTTTTCTTCTGGGGTTTCTTTAGTAGGAATATCTTTCTCTTTAGGTGCATCTGCGTCTACTTTGGGCATGATAGCACGCTTTATTCTAAAAGTTTAGAGAATTATATATAATTGTCAGTTAAAGTCTAAATCTTATATATGTAGGTGGTTAAACATACTTCTTCCAGTCCAAAATCGTTATAATAAATAAAGTGCTAACAAAGGCGTGGAAGTATTTTGTTAGCCGAGGAGTTGGCTCTTCTTTGTGGCCAAACTTTTTATAGCACCGCACTCCGCACGCATTATTGGACGCAACTGGAAGCGTTGGCTGGACTAACAGTCCGCTGCACTGGCCACCACCAAGCAAAAGAGGTTTCAGCAGAAGTTGCTGTACTGTATTTCGCCTCCCCAAAGCGGCTCCACATTGACGCAGCAAGGACATGGTACGTACCTTAATAGAACGAAAGGAATTTTAATTTATTTATTTCGCATTTATAAAAAGTTTTGTGCTCGCACTTTTGTTCACTATAATGGAATTTATTTGATATATTGACTTTTATGGCACAATTTAATTATTTTCGCTTCCAGAAGATAGTATTTGCACAAACTCCTGCTTCTGCCAGAATATGCCATTAACAATGAACTTATCAGCTGCTTGAAATTAGTGATGAAGAAAAAAGTTTCTGTAACCGGATAATATTTAACCACATTTGCTGTGGTATCCAGGGGTGTCGCTACCTCAGTCTCATGATCCAATTACACAAGATCTGACAAGATGAAGCAAAAGAAACATGCAATTTTCTGGCATTCCCACGACAGCCGGTTCTACGTACCGGAATGACTCGGGTTTTACCCGACCAAGGGCTGTTGTTTCGGCGATCTAGCCCCGTTTAGGCCGGCGAAATCCATCAAACGTTGCTCGGTTCTAGGGCTACACCTTCTCCGTACTCTTCTGCTCAGGGCTGGCATAGAGTCAAACCCAGGGCCAGATATCTACACCTGCTGCGTATGCCAGAGACGACTGCATACAAACTCCACCTCGATCAGGTGCAATGCCTGTGACGGGTGGAGTCACCTCCGTAACTGCTCGGGCCTACGTACGTACCGGCAATGGTCCACGTGGCCCCATACTGTGCGAACCGGATCGCCTCCACGGCAAACCACCACCCACCTGGGCAGCACACAATCAACACACCCACACCCCAACACAACACAACAATAGACACACAAACAAACACAATAGCACCCACACACCGCCGTCGGCAACTCCTAGTCCCTCCGACAATCTGCTCTGTTTGTCAGTCCAGAATATACCGTAACGTGACATCAGTCAAGTGCCACTCTTTCCTGGACTAGTGCCACTTTGGGCGTGCTCAGGACTTCGCAACACACGAGATTGGACGAGTGACTATGTCGGCACCGCGACGCCGCCAACCACCACCACAAGGCAGCACCCCCCCGAAGCGCGTAAACTTATAAGATTATCTGTTTGATTAAGTTATCGGTTTAGATGAATACCACTATTGTTTATAGTTGCGATCCCGAACGAGTCCGGACTAGTCAGAAATGGTCAGAATCAGTCAGATTTTACTGGATATCGATCCCGTACTTGGTTCTCTGACTACTGAGAGGACAAAAAAGAGAGTAAATGCGGTTCTCTCTCTGTGAGAAGTTACCAGTTTTAGTCCGAGAATTTTTTGCTGGTAAATTCTGGTAAATGTGTCAAACGATCAGCTGTAGTGTGTTTGGCAACCAAAATGTAAACAAAAGAAAAGTGCACTCTGCTAATTCATGTTGAAAAGTATTTAATTACTTGTTTAAGTGGATTCTAATGAATTTGAAAGTATTTTTAGTTATTTACATGTGTGAGCTGACTGTGTTTACATACAAAATAAGCAAAAATTTACAACCAAAATTTGGAGGTTATGTTGAAGTTGACAGAAATTACCATTTTTTACTAGAAAGCGAATGTAAATTTGCAAAGAAGCAACACGGTGCCTCTGCTAAGGGAGCGGTACGAGAGAGACAAATATCAGTTTACGAACCTTGTATTAGTGAATCATGAGTACACATAAATAAATGTTTAAAAAAATGATTTATAATCTGTCCAATAATAACTGTGTTTTCTTGGGCAATGATCTGGATCCGGATAAAAAATTTGCACGCAAATGCAATAACAACGATATGATCCTGATAGATCCAAATGCTGGGTACCCTCCCTGCCATGGCATATAAGATTTTGTATATGGGTTAGTTTTCGTTGTGAATGTGTTGGAGTTTCTATCGATAGAAATCGCGTCTTGTAGGGCTTATTAACTTTCAGTAATTTGAATTGCACTACTGAAAAGAAGAAGCATTTGCGGGCGCGAGAAAACTTGGGTAAACTATCATTTTTAAAACAAGTACGTTTAAGCAGTTTATTTAAATGGAAGTAATAAACGCGAATAGGCAGGAGCCGCAACTTAACCTCGGTAAGCTTATCAAACTATTTGCTTAACTTTATGCATATCACGAATTGTTTCACAGATATCAACGCGCAGCGTAACTTCATAAAATACTATGCCAAATCAGAGGACGTAAGTTTTTCAATAAATAAAACTAATAAATATGCAAATATTATTATTTATAGAAACCCCCAACAACTGTGCGGTTCTTTGATCGCATTGATTTTTACACTGTGCATGGCACAGACGACTGCGAGTTGATTGCTAAACTGATCTACAAATCTACTGCATTTGTCCATAAACTCCTACCTGATGAATCGGACGCGCTCAGTTATGTTACTTTATCAAAAGCGAACTTTAATATGGCTGTTAGAGAGCTGCTTTTGGTCCGCAACTTCCGCGTGGAAGTTTATGTCCGCCCGGTTGGCGCTGCAGCAGCAAGCAATAACTGGGAACTTGAATATCGCGGATCACCAGGCAATTTAATACAGTTCGAGGAAATTTTGTTTGGAAATCGTGAAATACTTGTGAGCAACAACTTACTGTCGCTCCAGGTTCGTTTGGTTGACGGTAATCAGCGTCGTTTAGGCGTGGCCTTTGTGGAACAGAACGATTGCCAATTTCATGTTTTGGAGTTTATCGACAACGATTTCTTCACCGAGCTCGAAGCGATGGTGGTGCTATTAGGCCCAAAAGAATGCCTTTTGCCAGCAGCAGATGGAGAGGTATTATACATAAGTGTATAAATCTAAATCCATATAGTCCATATTCGTTTTGTAGTACATTGCAGTAAGGCAACTGCTGGAACGCAACAATGTAGGCGTAACTGTACCGAAACGCTCTGCAGCAACACCCGCCGATAAGAACGACTTGCTGCAGGATCTTAATCGCTTGATACGTTTTGCGAAGGGACAGCAGGAAGATGCTTTAACATTGCCGGAGATGCAACTCACCATGGCTATGGAAGCTTTGCGAGTTGCTATAAAATACTTAAATTTAACCAACGACGCCAGCAATTTGGGGCACTATGAAATTAAGCAACTTAACCTGAAGCGGTAACCTTTGCAGTTAAAATTAATGAAAGAGTTAAGTAAATCTTACGTGTTCTTTAGCTTTGTACACTTGGATTCAGCGGCTGTTGCTGCGCTCAACATTCTGCCCAAACCTGGCACCAATCCTAACTCTCCCGGCTACCACTGGCAGAGCATTCTTGGCGTACTCGACCACTGTCGCACTCCTCAAGGACATCGCCTTCTTGCCCAATGGATTAAGCAACCGCTACGTAGCATCGAAATTCTAAACGATCGGCATGACATTGTTCAGTGCTTATTAGAATCGCCAGGCACTCTAACCACACTACACGATGACTACTTAAAGCGCATTCCTGACGTGTTAATGCTGACGAAGCGTCTGCTACGTCAGAAGGCTAACATGCAGGACCTCTTTCGTGTGTATCAAGTTGTTTTGCGTACACCTCGTATAGTCAACACTTTACTTAGCCTTGAGCATGCCACTGTAAAAAATGTGCTCTGTGATGCAATGAAGAGTTATTTAGAGGACTTGTCGGGTTTTAAGCAGTTAGTTGAGCAAGTAGTCGATTTTGAAGCTATTGAAGCAGGCGACTACCTTGTGAAGGCTTCTTTTGATGAACAATTGCAAGACATGAAGAATCATATGTCGCGTGTGTTATCGAAAATGGAGCGCTTACAGCAGAAGGCTGCAGATGATTTGAATATGGAAAAGTCGCAAGTGCGTTTGGAAAATGTCGCAAAAATTGGGTACCATTTTCGAGTTACGCTGAAGGATGATTCAGAGTTGCGTAAAAATAAGAACTATAAGATTCTCGATGTGGTAAAGGGAGGCGTACGCTTCACCAACGAAAAACTAACTGAATATAGTGAGGAGTACGGTACTTTGTGTGATCAGTATGAGGAGCAGCAAAAATCAGTCGTGGAGGAAATTATAAAAGTGGCTATTGGTTATGCAGGACCACTTAGTTCCTTGAACAATGAGCTAGCGCAATTAGATTGTTTAGTCAGCTTTGCAATGGCGGCGTTGGCGGCGCCTACTCCATATATGCGTCCGAAAATGTTAAAAGAGGGTGCGGGTGTATTAGAGCTGAAGGACTTACGGCATCCTTGTCTAGAACTTCAGGAGCATGTTACGTTCATTGCCAACAACGTGGCTTTCGAGAAAGGTGAATTATATTGGGGGGCTATCACAGAATCCATCATGGTCCGATTTTTCCGCCACGTTCGTAGCTATTCGGATTTAGTCATAGCATTTTCGTTGATTCCACGAAATATCGGACTGCAATGGATTCTGTGATAGCCCTGATTACTTATTAAAATTGAATTTCTTTAAGTTGAAGTATATAAATTCGCAGATGCTTGCAACATGTTCATAATAACTGGACCAAATATGGGCGGAAAAAGTACTTATATACGATCGGTGGGCACTGCTGTGCTGATGGCTCACGTGGGTGCTTTTGTGCCCTGCAGCGAGGCTACAATAACGATGGTTGATTCCATATTGGGACGTGTTGGAGCCAGTGACAACATTGTGAAGGGATTGAGTACATTCATGGTCGAGATGATCGAGACCTCGGGCATTGTGCGCGTGAGTTTCTACACATACATATGAAAATAATTAGTAAAATCCCTAATTTTATTAATTTCGCTTCTGTAGACGGCGACCGAAAATTCGCTGGTTATTATAGACGAACTAGGTCGCGGCACGTCGACGTATGAGGGCTGCGGTATAGCTTGGTCAATTGCTGAGTATGATTTACATCATCTATTAAATTTTATTTATAATCCGCTTAATTTGTTACAGACATTTAGCCAAAGTAACAAAGTGTTTCACACTTTTCGCCACACATTTCCACGAAATCACGAATCTGGCTGAATCCGTAGATACGGTAAAAAATTGTCACATGGCTGCCGTCGCAAATGCAGAGAATTTTACGCTCCTATATCAAGTATGCCCTGGTATAATGGAAAAAAGTTTTGGAATACAAGTCGCACGTCTTGCTAATTTTCCTGAAGCTGTGGTGCATAATGCGCAACGCATTTATAGGGAGTTCGAGGATGAATATGCTGATAAGCAAAGTGAAGCAGATAAGGAATTGCTGGACAAAATCGATGCAGCTGTAGAGCGTTTGACAACTACGGGCAATGATGTTGATATCGATGAAGCGGAATTGAGTAAATTGGTTGCAACATTTGCAAAGGATATTAAACAGTTGGACAGCGAATATTTCCGCACTGTACTGTCAGTTGAAGGGAATTAGTGTTCCCAAAGTAAACCTTCGTCTAAATTTTTACTTGCATTTAAACATTTACGTATGTTAATTCAGTATTCCCCAACATTTTCTATATTTTGACTTAAATAAAACCTTTGCATAACTTACAACCAAGGTACATTGAACAGGTAGTATCAGTAGAGCAGCTGATTTGATTTATTTTCAAATTATTTGGTCTCGAAAATGTCAAATATTTTTAATTTTTTCTCACAAAAATTCTGAATTGTTAAAATCCATTTGCATGTGAAACCTTTTTCCATACAAAACAAGCGATTGAATAGCAGCTTTTGGAACGTTCGCCCAACTCAGCAGCACGACCGCTGATTACTGGGCCTTGCAAAGGATGGATCAATGCTTCGAGAAGCAAACAAATTTACTAGGAAAGAAAGTTGCATCAATTTTTATTTTTTCCAATATCAATTTTATTTTATTTTTTATAATTTTTTGTATTTCACATGGCACGCTTGGATTTAGAAGAAAAAATTCAGAACAGTTTTTGACACTTTCGATACCAGAAGCAACAACAAAATACACGCAAATGTTGTTTTTGCTCTACTGATACTACCTGTTTAATGTGCCTTGGTTTCGACTTAAAACATGTGTTTTCGTCCATGTAAAATCTGTCAAACGAAAACTAGTTTTCGCTGAAAACCACTTGAAAA
The DNA here is from genome assembly GCF_013731165.1 of Rhagoletis pomonella. Classification (NCBI taxonomy): domain Eukaryota; kingdom Metazoa; phylum Arthropoda; class Insecta; order Diptera; family Tephritidae; genus Rhagoletis; species Rhagoletis pomonella. The sequence continues at coordinate 96,154,220 of NW_023458557.1, read as the reverse complement.
CTAACGTTCCACTCATTCCAATCGGTGTCCACTAGTTTTTTTTTCGATTATTTATCGAAGTGGAAGTCATATTTTATCATTTTTAATACGCCATTTCGGATTTATTGTTAATTGGCTGGCAAAAGTAAAATAAGAATGAAAGTAAGAGGTTACTAATGAAAAGAAAATGAGGGAAAAGCATTTTGGTTTTGTTTTTGTGTAGTAAAACTGTAATCAGAGGATGTAAGAAATGTCAACGAAAACACTAACAGCCGGTGTGAACAGCCTTCAGCCCACAATCTCAAAACACGTTTTCAAAGTGTTTTCGTTGTCGGTCAGAACATGGTATAATAGAGAATAATTTGTAATTTTTACACTTCTGTAATTATTTTCGGTCACTATTATACAGTCATGTCATGTGCCACTCTGCCATAGCACGGTTGTTGCTCCCTTTCGTACCACAGAAATTTTGTATACATCTCTGAATCAACAAATTTCATGCTCCTCATTATCAGCCCTGATCAGATTTTACCCCCCGGTAGTAGAATGTTCGATATTTAAGACAGTATCGATATCATGAATAGATTTAATTCATTGCATGTACAATCGATATGGCGATATATAGGGCTGAACGATATCGATATCGGAAAAATCGATGTTGAAAATCCTTCTTCCAAATGAATTGAATATTAGACCTGCCTATCAACTCACCTAATTGTGTTATTTCCATCTTGTATATTTACTGAGGATTAAAACGGCATGCCGGTTGACTCAAGCGGTTTGTCAAACTTAAGAGCTAAATACAGAGATTCAGCCTGCCAGAATGGATTCCTGCATTTATATGCCATTTTAGTATTTTAAAGCGTTTTGGGCAATAACTATTACCCTTAATAGAACTTTTTTGCTGTTTTTGTCAGAGTCTGTTTAAAGTTTTTTTTTTATAGATATTAGTGTAACCCTGTAGAAAATAAAATCAGGTGATCTCAGCTGTGGGGCAGTTCTGCAAAACATCTGATTCTTTTTTCACTTCTAAGTATGCACAATGACCCCAAACCCCCAAAAAAAAGGGCAAATATACATACATATCACGCATTTATTATTATAGGAAACTATTTCAAATTTTCAATATATGTTTGTACATAAAGCGTAAATATCGAAAGGTAAAATTTAAGAGAAAAGCGGATGTTAAGCTGGCAGCCCTGGGCTTTTTATAATTTAATTCACAATTGAGTAAACACCTGTCTACTATTGCGAATAATTTTTGTGATTAATAAACAAAAAAGAGTGGTTAATTGAATGGAGAAATGTTGAAATTTCTGTTTTGCATAAATTAACTACATCTGTCATATTGCAACAACAGCTCTGACTAATCAGTGCAGTGCAATTGAAGTCAATATAAAAATATTAAACATCCCACGTCGGCCAATGCTACCCGAATAATTGCAAAATGATGTTAAGAAGGTGTTGCCTGCGACGCTGCAGCACCAGTACAATTATCACCACGCTGGCTGCATCCTTGGCGCTTACCTACTATATCTACTACCAACACAACTCCATCGTGGAAGCTGGATGGAAGTTACCCAGTTGGAATGATTCACGCACACCGAATCCTAATTTCATGTGGGAGGCTCGAGTTAAAGAATGTTGTAAAGGGGGGCCGGAAAAAGGCGCTTTGCATGAAACTATAGAACCTTTGAAGATGTTAGGTGTACTACGCGATAAGAAAGATAAGTATATACGCGATATTGGATTTAAAAATCATGCTTTTAATGCGCTTATTTCAAACAACATTGGACCATATCGTGAGGTGCCTGATACACGGCATAAAATATGTTCCCAAGAACCCAACGATCCTAATGAAGATTTACCAACTATTTCAGTGATTATGTGCTTCTATAATGAACACAAGATGACACTAATACGTTCCATTAACTCTGTAATAAAACGTACGCCAGCGCATATGCTAAAAGAAATTATACTGGTTGATGATTTTAGTGACCTTCCCGAGTTAGAATTTCATTTGTTAAGCGATTTACATGCGCAACTTCATTACGATCGTCTGCATTATATGCGCAATGAAAAACGAGAAGGGCTGATACGTTCGCGTATAGCAGGCGCACATTCCGCGGAGGGCGATGTGCTGGTTTTCCTCGATTCGCACATCGAAGTTAACCAACAGTGGGCAGAACCGCTAGCGCGTGCAGTGAAGCAAGAAAATTCAACCATCGCCGTACCGGTGATGGATCTTATTAGCCCTGATACGTTTGAATACAGTCCTAGTCCCTTAGTGCGTGGTGGTTTTAATTGGGGCTTACACTACAAGTGGATCACATTGCCAAAAGGCACTTTGAAAAAAGATGAGGACTTCAAAGGCCCATTTAACACACCTACAATGGCGGGCGGTCTCTTTGCAGTAAATCGACAGTACTTCAAACATATTGGTGAATACGACGAAGGCATGGATATATGGGGCGGTGAGAATATCGAAATTTCCTTCCGCGTCTGGCAATGTCACGGCGCTATAAAGATATACCCCTGTTCGCGGGTTGGACATATCTTCCGCAAAAGACGTCCCTATTCCGCTCCCGATGGTAAGGATACGATGAAGCGCAACTCATTACGCGCAGCACACGTTTGGATGGACGAATACAAGGATTACTTCCTGAAGGAAACAAAATCCGGACGCGATTTGGACTACGGTGACATATCAACGCGTTTAGAACTACGTAAACGTTTGAAATGCCATGACTTCGCATGGTATATGAAAAATGTGTACCCCGAAATGCTGCTGCCTGGCCAAGAAAGCAAGAAATCTGCAGCGGCTGCTGGTGTTTATCAACCATGGCATTCACGAAAACGTAATTACCTTGCCGCATACATGATACGACTGACTGGCACTAATTTATGTGCGTCCGTTGTGGCGCCCAAAGTCAAGGGCTTCTTAAAGAAGGGTAGTCCCCTGATTTTGCAAGCTTGCATTCGCACTCGTAACCAAATATGGTATGAAACCGACAAGGCCGAGATCGTGCTGGACAAGTTGTTATGCCTCGAGTCATATGGCGACTCGCAGGTGCACATAAATAAGTGCCACGAAATGCTGGGCGATCAGCAATGGCGACATACTCGCACTGAGCATAGTCCCATCTACAATATGGCGGCAGGCACTTGTATGCGTGCGAAAGCAGCACAAATAGGTGCTGGCATCATATTGGATTTGTGCTCGAAAGACGATGCGAGTGCATGGGATATAGTGAAGGTAGAGGAGACATCGTGAGATGTGCGTTGGTGGAAAGGAAAATAATTGCGATAATGAAAAATGGACGCACAGGACGAAGTAAACGATATGTCAGCCGCCATTAGTTGTGCAATCCGGGAATGATAGACTGATCTTCACTGCAGCAATATACTCGTAGTTATTATGTATCCAAGTAGTTATTAGTTTAAACTAAGTGTATAAATTCGTATGCTTGCGAATATTTTCTACATTTTTAAGTTGTAAAATAGGCAACAAATTATTTTTTATATCAATTTACTTATATATAAACCAATATGGAAAATATTCATTTTAGTATGCAGCACATGCTCCGTATTCACTTGGTAGGTAATTATATTTACCAGTATTGACGAATGTAATTTGTACAATAACATCACTACTAGACGTGTCTAATATTCTTTATTCTTATATGTACGTACATTCATACATACTTATGTGTGTATTTAAGCTAAAAAGACATTTGTAGTTTTGTAATCACTTTAGTTTAAATAAAATTTTCAAAAGACGTCAATGCGTATTCCCGTGTCTTTGTAATTTTAGGAAAAATGCTCATTTTTTGTGTATTTAAGTATACCATTTTATTTCGTGTTGGTCTTTTACATATACATAGCATGTACTAAAAAATGGTTTTATCGATAGTATATAGCGTAAAATTATTTCGGTTCTTATTATACTAACGTGCACACACAAATATAGTTTAAACGATTCATCGTTTAAGTCCAGAATTTTTTCTTCCATGTGGTTGCGTTTCTCTCACAGAGAGAGACACATAACAACAACCACATGGAGGAAAAAGTTCAGACTAGAATGGTGAATCCGCATTTAAGGAAAAAAATTTTAATGCTTAGCGTGAAATTTGAGAAATTTTTTTAAAGCAAACTAAAGTTAAATATTGACTGCAAAGTTCCAGGACATACATACATACATACATACATACATACAAGTGAAGTTAAATAAAAGCTTGTAAAAAAGTAGTTAACCTCTGACTACATACATGTATATGTACATGTATTCGACTAAACATATCGCTAACTTAGAGTGAAAAGTCGCTAAGTCCAGTTTTCAAATTTTACAGGAGATAATAAAATCATTTCAAACTCATTTTCTTCAAGCACTTACGGCCAAATTCACAGTGCGTAGTTAACTTAGAATCGGCAGTTAACTACAGATTTTTGTACTCAAACACTGTGAATTTGGACCTTATTTTGCAACAATTTTAATTCAAAATTCGGTGTAATCTAAAGTAAAGCATCACCAAATCTAACAACAATGTTGATGATGAATAGAAGCGGTAAGAAATAAAACAGATCGTTTGATGTTTTTAGAAACAGATGCATTTTTTATTGTTCTTACTTCTTGCATCAAAACATAATTTTTTAGAAAACTTGAACTTGGCAACTTTTCACTCTACGCTAGCGATATGAATGTAGGTGTTTGTTAGCCGATACAAAATTTTTGCTTTAATTGCTTTCTGTTAACGCTCATTTAAGTTTTTATCACACCCTTACGTGCTTATTTGGGATACTGCTAACTATAAAAGCTTTCGCCGAAAGTTTTTTGTGGGGAAGCTTGAGCTGTAAACCAACTCCCACTCCCATATCCATCTCACACATGGAGGTAGTGAGCTGTTGGGCGGAACATGTGATTTTATAATAAGGTGGGGTCTAAATTCGGAGTTAAATGCTTGAGATTAATCCCAAGAAGATACATATGTACATATGCATGTACGTAGAAAAAATATGTGAACATACAATGGTGGCCACACAATTAGGGACACTTATGAAGGTTTAACATTGCATTTTCTACATGAAAAGTGTATGAAAATATTTTGCTGATAAGCAGTTTTATAATTAATGTATGCAGCCAAGCGAATATGAATATTTATGTAAGAATTAGCGATTTATTCAACACAAAATGTACATATCGCTCATTAGACGCAGGGTGTCATAATCCGATTAACTAAATTTTGTATTATGAACCTCTTGCAGCAAATGTGCGATATGTTTAGCCAAAAATCGCAATCGAGATATATTAGTCAGGGGGTATTTTAAATATATATAACCAATAAAAAAAAGCTTTGGCTGACAGCAGTTGTATCAATCTTTAATTTTTAATTATGAAATAAAATTATTTATTCGTGTTGTACTTTACCACAATTGTTTGTGTGCAATTATAAGTGTATTTTATAACTGAATTGGCTATTATTGTATTTAAATACCGTTACACCTGCACTAAATAGATATTTATTGTTTTTGTTTTATTGGACTACCTTACATTTATTGCATTCTCATTTTGTATTACGCACGTCTTTAACGCTTATGAAAATATTACATTAATAACCATTTACTGTTCTTATCGTGAATCAATCACAAAAGATAAAGAAAATCGCGTGAAAACATTTGAAATGCAGCTGGTTGGATCAACCCAGCATTTGAGAAGTCTCAACTAACTTTTGCTATGCATATTGTGAAGACAAGAAATCCTTCATACATATAGTATAATGCAAGAGCACTTCTCAGCACTACCATCTGTTTATAATTCGCTAAACATTGTTCGATTTTGCGTTTTCTAGTTCCTAAACGTATATATGTATGGATGTATCTCTTTAATAATTATCATTTAAATTGTATAATTTTTTTACTTAGATTTAATAGCAATTACTTGTTTTTACACATCATTTTGCTTTGTTATAGTTAAACTTAACTAAGTAGATAAATGAAAATATAATAATACATACACAAAAAGAGAAGAGAAATTTGTATGTGGAATTAATGCATATTTAACATGAGCATTGATCTTTTGTATTTGGTGCTTCGTTTGTTAGCGAAGTTCGTCCTGGTTGTGATGGTCGGTGTTGTACGCCCGATTCAGAAGCGTTCAAATCCAGACGTCCCTCCTGTATATTCTGATATATTTTACGCGCAGTTTCAAGAAATGCTTCTTCAACATTTTGACCACTGCAAATAAAGACATTGGTCGTAAAAAATCCAAATCAAATAATGTTTATTAAAACTTTACCTCATTGCACTAGCTTCCAAAAACATTAAACCGTTTTCATCAGCAAACTCTTTGGCCTCTTCATAGGTCACTTCGCGTGTACTTTCAAGATCTGATTTGTTGCCAATTAAAAAGATCACAGTATTGGGATTTGTGAGATTACGTGTATCAGTTAGCCAACTGCTGAGATGATTATAAGTAGATCTGCAAAAAGGAATATGACCAAAAATTTACAGAAGCTGTGTGTAAAAAAGCACAAAAATACTTTGAAATCTTTGTTCTTGCTTACCTTCTAGTAATATCGTAAACCATAAGCGCACCAGCCGCGCCACGATAGTATGAACGCGTCACGGCACGAAAACGCTCCTGACCCGCTGTGTCCCAGATTTGCAATTTGATTTTCTTATCATCGACCTCAATGATCCGTGTACCGAACTCCACACCAATCGTATGTGGGCAATTCGCCATGACTGTAAATAATTGTTATATGCATATAGTGCATGTGTATGCAAGGATGTATATTAGGGTGGGTAAATTTGTATGGGAGATTTTTTCGACTATAGGCATATAGCATAGGATTCTACGTCTAATTCTAAGCAAATTCTCCGATGAAATCATGGGCCTAAAATCAATTTGGAGTTTTTATGCATAAAAATAGTTTCTTTAAGAACTTTTTTATAAAATCCCCTCAGATGACAAAACAGTTTAAGCTTAAAAAATCTGCAAAAAATTATTTAAAAATCTTTTCAACGGAATCATAATAATGAGATTTTTGATTCTGTGTTTTAACTTTTTTCAAAGATTGGTTTAAGAAAAACTTGAATAACTGGGCCAAAGCTGTTCCGATTTAGACTTTCTAAGTAAAAGAAACCTATTTTCGCAATTTGGCAAACTCCAAATTGATTTTGGACCCATGGTTTCTTCGGCAAATTTGCTTAGTAATACATGTAGATCCTCCTATGCTATATGCTTGTACATACATATGTACATATGTTTTCCATGTACATATGTTCTACCTACATTTTTTCTCTGTGAACTGATGCAGCAGGCATGACTTGCCTACTCCCATATCACCGATAATTATATACTTAAAGATGTAATTATAGTTGTATGGTGCTGATGACATTTTTGGATCTGAAAAATAAGAAAAAAATTAAATGAAATCAAGTTGAAGGTTATTCCCAATTTACGAAGCAAATTATCTTCATACATGTCTCTAATAAGCAATCAATATCCTTGGCGAATTTCGCCAAAAGAGAGAACATATTTGGGCACAAGTAAAAATTTTAAACTTATTAAAGCTTGTAATTTTCTTCCAGGCGTGTAAATTTTTCTGATTGCGTTGTCAGCATTTCGTTTGTTGCACTATCACTGAAGTCGATTGTGTTGTTAGAACTTTAGTGACACCATTTATCCGTCCAGTTGGGTTGGCTTACCTTCCAATCAAATCAATTGCATATGTATGCGTGTATGTAAGCATTACTATAATAGGCGGCATACACAGTGCGTCTGCCTATTAGCGTGCTCATTTCATACCCGTGGTATGAAAGTAATGCCGGTTACTAAGCCACCGGCGGTTTGTTATCGGTTGTTATGATGAGGGAACGTGTGGTGGAAATGTTGGAATATGTAAAAAATAATGAAACAGCTCGTAGTAAATTACGCATGGGAAAAAAGGAATACGTAATTATAAATTTGGTTGTATATATAAAGGTATGTACATATGTAGATATTTTCCGTTGTTAGTGCAAAAAAAAAAAAAACTAAAATGTAGGCGGAAAAGACACCAAAAAAAGAGGCACAATCAAACGCTTGGAAATCAAGCGGAAAAAGTAATGTGACAAAGAATTACTGAGCGGCTACTTGTTTTTGCGTGTACGTAGGGGTTTCACAAGGGGTGTTGAGCGTCGTAAAATCTTAAGTCTTAAAAGTTCTATATGCAAAATAAAGGCGTGTTTGCATTGTTCAAACCAGAAAGATAAAACAAGGTAATAATAGTTACTAAGACTAAAACTTATAATAAAGTAAAGCTAAAACTCATAATAAAAAGTACAGACAATTAAAGCAATATAGAGGTTATACATATTAACATGAGATTTTTTATTCAGATAGCGAAACTCATAATTATAAAACGTAAATTTACTTTAACGAGTTGATTTTATTTAGACTACTGCGATTTGCCATTGGAATAGAATTACGAATAGCATTGACAAAGAATACTATCAAATCATTAATTCGAGCTGATTTAGGGAAAATGAGCTTGTTATATAGATAATCAGGCTCCTTGTACATAATAAGTCGCTAGAGAAAGATGCCGTTTCTTGTTTTCAGATAATCAGACATTTCACAGCCTAAAAAGCGCGATCGCCAACCAGAGATATGGGCCCGTAGTCATAGT
>NW_023458557.1:96049232-96135572 GCF_013731165.1 Rhagoletis pomonella | reverse complement strand
CGCTTTGCGAATAACCGTGCTATGAAATGCCGCACAACTGGAGAATTTCAAGAACTTCTTCACGGATACTTATTAGGTTATTTAAAGCGGCAAATGACCACCAAACCATAATCTTAGCAGACGAATGTGCCAATGAAAATCGTAAACGTGAATTGTTGGTGAAAATGTTGGACCAAAAAGTTTTAATAAAATATATAAAAATTTTGGGCGGGACGAAGTTCGCCGGGTCTGCTAGTATGTACATATATGTACATATTTGAATGTCTAAAATTTCCAACTGGGTATTTTATAACCAATCAAGAAACAGCTGATCCTAGCACTTTCTGAACAGCTGGTGCATTCATCGTCGATTAAATGAACTGACGCAATTAGTTGGTAAACCATTCAGTATACCAGTTAACGTTATAAAAACCGTTAAATACGTACTCAAACGAGTTAAATTTTTTTGAATTTACATACATACGTACGCAGCTAGTTAATGATTGGTGACATTTTTTCTCACCAAGTTGTGATTTAATATTATGAATAATAATAAGCAAACAATTAGAATTGTTGGACTGCCTAGAAGTGTATGTTTGGAATAAATAAATAATAATTAATTTATTGCGCATATAATTAGTGCTGCTTTTATTTTAGTTATCAATTCGAAAGCTTTCTATTCTGTTGAATCGTCATAAGCAAGCGTGGAAATTGGAAGATTTAATACCACTAGAGACATGCTTGGTAGCCATAGTTTGCTGTGAAACTGAAGAAACGTATGACAGGTAAGATAAAAAGTATTTATACATTCAGGAATCATCTACTGAGTTTTTTCGCAGCTTTATTAAACTATCGTCAATTCCGCCGTTTTCCTTATTTCCTGGCTTACGAGTTTACAATTTACCTCCTGCAACACACTATACCCAGCAACTAGAATTAAACTTAACATCAACGGCTAGCCTTTTATACCTTAATACTGATTGCCTGCGTATTGTATTCGAACAATGCTCGCTCAAGTGTCAACTGGCCTTAGCCAAGGTGTGCCATTATTTTCACAAAGTCATCGTGGACATTTGGCGCCAGCGTTATGCCACCTTGCTCTTCTCACTTTACCACTTCAAAGTCGTCCATGAACTGAACGACAACGAATTGTGGGATTTTTGCCTGCTGGTCGGTCCGCATGTTCACCGCTTGATATTCAACAGCGTACTCTTCTTCCCCGTCATACAGCGTTTCATTGCCGATCAGCCGGGCAACATGATGCAGAATGCCAAGCGCTACATGAATATCATACTTTGTCGTCATTTAGTGCACTTCGCGCCGCTGCAAAGCTTTGAGGTGCAAGGCAAGTTCCTCGCCGAATATACCGTGCGTGAATTGGCGCGTTACTGTCCGCAGCTGCGTGCGCTGCAGCTGCTGGACGCGGGCACACGCTGGCTGTTGGGTAAACACTTTCACTTGCTACGGCGCGTGGAATTGCTCAACTTGCACGATTGCGAGAACCTGCGGCGTCGTCTAATGCGCAAAACTTGCCATGCCTTACAGCTTAAATCATTGAATTTGGTGGAATGTAAAGAGCTGCTACATCCACCTACCATTTGGCAGCTATGTATGCACTTTCAGATGTTGCAGCAGCTGCATTTGACAGCTCTGGCGGATACACCCTTGCTGGCGGCCATATTGGAGTTGCCAAAATTGAAAGAGTTAAAATTCTACTGGTTAAATGATTTTGTAGAATTCGTGAAATCGCTCTTTACTGAGCTCTCTCTCAGGCGCCGGGAGTCATTGTGTACGTTGCACTGCGCGAATGAGTCTATTTTTCTAGAAAATGCTTCACAGCGCGTTTGGCGTGCGGGTGAATATGCGGCCATGCGTGAGCTGGCGACCATCAATGGGCGACCATGGCAGTGGCAGGAATGCTTCGACGAGTGGTTAAAGTTGTTGGGTGATTGTACATCGCTGGAGTCACTTACCTACGAGTACTGTCGGGTTTTTAGTTACGAACAGATTTTGGCACTACCAAAGATGGGTAGCCATCTGAAATTGATTCGACTTATTGGCTGCCGTGATGAGTGTGATGAGAAATTGATCAGGTCATGGATGCAGCAGCAAAATCAAGGATGTCGGTTGTGCATTGAAGGAGAATTACCTTGGGGTACCGTCCAGGTGAGCGTACACACACATATGTACACATCCAGCCCTGACCGCCAAAAAGATATAAGCGACATTTTTTTTTTTAATTTTATTTTTGATGCAGAATTGTATATGGCTGCTCAAGCAACATTTCTGCATCAAAAAGAAAATTTTGGAAAAAATGTCGCTTACGTCTTTTTGGCGAGAGCTGTAGAAACGTCGTTTAACCGCCCTATTCCACACAGCTTAACAGCTTAAAATAAATTTGAGGCATAGTATTAGGCGCAGTTGTAAAGGCAATAGTCAGCCGCTGAGTTTTGTCAGTGGTGTGGGAATAGGGCGGTAAGTCAAGGCATAACAAGGTAGAAGTGATTTCGACATTTCTCTCTTTTGAACTGCGACTGAAATGTCAACTCTTAACCCTATACCAAGGCGAATTATAAGGTGATAGCAGGAGTACAAAAACAAAAATTTACATGTATTTTGTTGTTGCTTTGACGGCATAAACTGTCAAAATCTGTAAGAGTGTGTGTAGAAATTCAAACAAAATTTTTCAATTTGATATCAGAAGCCGTGCGACGAAACACATACACAAAATCAGCTGAGCTAGTAACACCACCTTATATAAATTCGCCTTGCCCTATACTATTCAAATTTTTTTTTTCATATAAATTTTCAATTGTGAGCTGTGCGACTGATTTTAAATACATAATAAAATGAAAAGGAATTGCGAGCGGTGCGTTGTGTTTGTCAAGAGCCTGGACAACAAACTTGTGCGTTATTTTAAACCTTCGAATTGTCAAGTGAAGCGACAACGGAGGGCAAATTGCTGCGATGTTTCATTAGGAGACTCTTCACGTGGGGTCGTGACTTTATTTGTTGCCTATCGCAGCTGAGTATTTCTAAGTGGACGCGTTTGGTCCCAGGTGCAGGATTTATCATACCGAATATTAAAAGAAAATCTCCCTTTCATATACACACATGAATAGGCCAAATTTCAAATAGTGGTCTGATAAAACCTAAACCAGTATTCCTTGTTGACATAAAGAAACTGAAAGTAATTTTTTCGAATTTCGAATAGCAAAAATTTAATAGCTAAATTATTGAAGTTAAGTTCTAAAGTAAATTTAGAAGAATCAAACTTTTTTTAATGTCTAACATATTTTAGAATTAAGTATTTGAATAAAAAAATAAATGCTCAAAAACATTGGGATAGTAAAAGCAAGAAAATTGTCAAAACGGTTTTATAAATGAGTGTGTTTCATTTAGTGTGTAATTTTGTGTAAGTATGCATTTCCACATTTACATTAAACCGAAAATTCAATAAATAAAATGAAGCTGATTCTAATGAGATTTTAAATATTTTCATATTTACAAAAACTTTCATTCCAAAGATGTTGAGTTCTATCAAATATTGTAAATGCATACCAAAGGGTTAACTTCTTTGTTTACATTTTTTGACATTACAGTCAGGTATGAGAGAGCTCGACTGAATTGTCACTTCTATCTTGTTGAATATGCCTTGGTTTAAGTGCTTCCTATTTACCAAAGTGCCTACAGCCAAACGATTTCCCTTACAAATTTCAGAATGTAAGGTAGTTTTGCGTTTTTTATCGTATATGTTTTACTTGTAATTCCAGCGTTTGAGAGATCGCGTAATGCCCTTTCGCAGGGAAAATAATCACCAGCCTATTTACCGCAGCATTGAATGCCATTTCAAATAACATACAAAAATATATTTACATATGCATAAGTTCATAAAATCAAAATACGAGTACATAACTATTAGTTGCGTTTCCGGTGCTTCACGGTTTGCAGGTTTTTACAGGAAGGTGTTCCCGGTCGCCAACTTCCTTTATTAATGGCGAAAACAGCTTTTACTGCAAAACCTGCAAATCGAGAATTAGCTGGAACTGTGCTATTTTCTATATACATATGTACATATATATTTTTTAGGAACTTTTTGCTAAAAATATAGAACTTGCCAACACCGAAACCTGTTGTACCTCCAAACCAAATTTGGCAGGAGATGATGGAAGCGCCAACAACCAAAAAAACGAAATTAAAAAATAAAGTTTATATTAAAAATAAACGGTTTTTATATGACAAACCTTCGATTTTTCTCTCTCTGACAGTATATAGTAAGAATATTCCCTTCAAGGTGAAGTGCCCGTCTTTTAGGTATGGGGCTACGGTTAAACTGCTCTACTTAATCTCGATTCTTTCATTATGATCGTGCAACAAACCGGTGCTGGATCATTCCGGGCGCAGAAGTCCAGTTAAATGGGAACAGAATTTTACTACCATTCACCTGGGAGTGGCCTGAAGTGATTCTGGTGCATACGGTTCAAATCGCAGCTCCCAACGTCCCAATAGGCAGCGATCAAACACCCGTTTGGGAGCAAGCTAAAGTGAGAAAGCGTAAAACTTTGTTAAAACCCCGCCCAATGGATAAGAAAAACATGCCCCAGATGGGACCCTCTTCTTTTTATGACGAATACGGCAAACGTATAACGGACTATGACTTCAGGGTATGCACCTGGAATAGCTGGCGGATGAACGTCTAGGCGCAATCTGTAGCAAAACAAGATTCTTCAACTTTCGCTCATCTGTGCCCACGCACGGACGGAAGAGAATTACGATGCGTACAAGGATCCCTTCTATGAGTGCTGGGAGCGTAAATTTAATGCCAAGGTGGGCAAGGAAGGAACTTTTGGCGCCACTGTCGGAAAATTCAGCCTCCACGACGAAACGTCCGATAACGGACTGAGGCTAATCGACTTCGCCGGGGCCCGAAACATGGTAATATGCAGTACTAGATTCAAGCATAAAAAGATCCATAAAACTACGTGGCTGTCTCTAGATCGTAAAACTAGAAACCAAATCGAATATTTCGCACTCATTAAGTACCGCCGCCGAAGAAGTAGTCGGATTTCAGCGAGCCCGAAAGAACAACTGGTACGATGAGGAGTTCCAGGAAGCTGCAGAGAAAATAATGTCGTCTACAGAGCCATGCTGCGATTGGACGCAACGCGTGCCATGTGGGACCGTTATAGGAAATTGCAAAAGGCAGTGAGACGTATCTGTCGGCCGAAAAAAAAGCACGATTTTTATATCGTGACGGGGACAGCGGTCGTATGTGTTCTCCAAGCGCTCATAAAAGAGATCCTTGGATGCTTCGTCCTTCTCGTACGTCGGGGCGTGGGCGCAATTAATCGAGGACTACAAATTAATCGTCAAATTACAACGCCCATAGCGGATGACCCTGGGAAATGGAATAGGTATCATGCTTTACGAATTATTAGGGATAATGCCGCCATCCGATTGCTAGATGTTCTCGTCAAACAAATAGCTGCTATACATGGTTTGGAATTTGTGGTTTCGTGAACCCTATAATTCGCACTAAGACCCACTCGCATCAGTGAATGAATTGCCACATTTCGCATCAAAGACTCGCATCAAATACTCAAGAGAGATCCATAAGAGCTTGGACAAGCTACTAGAGGATGATTGACTGCAGTAGAATCTAATACAAGCATCAAAACATCTGGTATAGATATACATATATAAATAGTGTAAGCACTGCGACCAGTAAGTCCATTGTGTTCGCAGCTCATCACAACAATTCAGTAGAAAGTGTTGGTGTACCTCTCTTGGCCATAGATGCCCTATGCTCCTCTCCCTTCTACATGAAATGGCTTGACGCTTCAAGAAGAGCTGTAATGTTTTCGCCTAGGCAGAGTCACAGAAGCGTGTTGGGATGGCGCAGGTCCTATTGGGGTCGGGGCAGAAGCCAATCTGGTTAAATGATGGGCTTTCTCATTTCCTCCGATACCCCTTGGCCCTGGGGGGAGATTCTGTAATCAGTTAGCGTCAAGTTTCAGATCGCTATCGCACTTGTTGACGTAAAAATATTCATATCATACATACAAAAAAAAAGCGATACCGATCCGAAAATTGTCGCTAACTGGTTAGAGAATCTCTCGACCCCACCTGGTATTCATAACAATTGGATAGCAGTATTCATCAGCCATAAGTGTCTTTATTTTTTATTTATTTTTTTTGTGTGATATTCAAAAAGATTTTTGACCCGCTTTCCAGTGCAATTAATTAATACCGGCCATGCCACCTACTCCTAAGTAAAAGACAAACAATATTTTAATACATATGCACCTACATACATACAAATAAATAAAATAAACATAGTGAACTTGTATTACACAAACATTTGTAGTGTTGTTTTCTATAATCAAAGCTCAAACAATCGATTGTTTCTTTAATTATTATAATTTTTTTTTACTATTATACGTTTTTTTTTTTTTAATTTCGTGTCAACATGTTTTTTGCATAATTGAAAATGTACAAATAAACAAAGAAAAAATCTCACAACAGTTTTTTTTTTCATCTCTGCCCGTTTCGCTTCGTTCGCGACGAGTTCATTCGTGGGCCAAATGTTGAAAATCCACAACCGACACAGACAAATTCGTATTATTATATGCTGCAAAGTTGTTAAAGTTGTCGAAGTAGTACATATGTATATAAAAATTCAACATCTAAGTATAGAGTACCGGCGATTTCCGTAGTTTAAAAGTTTTGTTCTGCAAATAACTAAGCCTTCGGTTTGTGTATAAATAAGACTGTGAAACAGAATTTCTAGCTTATTATAAGTTTTTCGCTTGCATAGTCAAGTTCATTAAAAGTTTTCTTTGCAGTTTTGCACGGTATATTAAATTGAAGAAGGTACTCAAAAAAAAAAAAAACATTGGAAAATTTTTATGATAAGTGGTGTGTTTATTGGAAAAAAATTAAAATACAATAAAAATTACTTCCATTCCATGCTTGCCTGCCTTATTTGCCTTGAACAAATCGAGTATTAAAATTAAGGGAACTTTTGTGAAAAACTCTTGAAAGTTTAAAATACATACATATGTATGTATGTCCAAGTAATTGCATCAAAATCGGTGTTGAAAAATAAATATATGCAAAAAAAATAAAATAAATTTAAAACTCAAAAATAAAGATATGTAACTAAATACACACAAACATAGTTAGGTTCCCTCTGCATGCTTTAATTTGTGGTGTCTATCCTAATGTTGTCATACAAGTGTAGAGACCAGAGGGTTACCTCACATTCAAATGGTGGATCGATTATAACAAAAAAAAAAAGAATAAATAAAAACAAGAAAAATGATCAAAAAAGAAAACAAAAAACTTTCTTCTTGCATGTAAAAATAGAATATCTTGCAGAATCTTCTTCTCTAACAACCGAGAACAATCTCAAAGGATTCTTCCTCGCCACATATTAGAACCACGACGACAGAAGGCTGTTTCTAAATTAGCAACCCGGCGTGCTTCATTGCGCCTTAAAAGTATTTTTGTGTTGTTACTCCCTCCCAAAACGCTTATGACTTCATTCAAAAAAAAAAAATATAATAGATTTGAATAAATTTTGGATATATGAAACACACTTCATTTTTTATGAATAAGTGTGTTAGTTAATACATTTTCAAAGGTATTTAATCCTGAAAATTTAATTAACACTCTTGTAACTCGATTCTACATATCGCGCACTTTCTTCAAAGATATATTAATTAAATATTCACCTTATCTTACCACTCTGAAAAATATTTTTGGCAGTCAATTTCCCTAAACCACTTTAACTTGATATCCATATTGCAACATTTACTTTATCTTATCAATTTAGTTAAACTGCAATTCTCAAACAGGTGGCAACTCTCTAATAATATTTTTCCTATATTTTAAGTTAGACCTTTAGTAAAGCATCGGTGAAAACTGCATTTGATTCCATACATAAGTTTTCGATTGATGCGCGTAAAAACATACAGACGCAGACAGACGGACAAACATTCTAAAAATTGTTGATTTGCCTGTTGATAGGCCTGTTACAATTTTATTTTGGTACAGATTTCTAAGTCAACGTAAAATCTATTAATTCGACTTCCCCAAATAAAGGAACTCGGATAGGTCATCTTCAATTCGAAAGGGAGACGAAATGTATGTACATATGTGTCGTGAAGTTCTCATAGAGAGAGACAGCGGGGGAAAAGCGGGATTTCTTCTGAATTACGAAAAGTATACTAAGATACCAATTTCGAGCTTATTTTCACAAGTCTAGCTTATCAGCTAGTAAAAGGATTTTCAATAACGGCGAGTTGGCGTGGAATAAAAAAGCTGTTTTTCAGCCTTTAACGCAATTCCTTTTTTTTTTGTTATTGAGGAGGATCATAAACATATGTATGTACATACATATGTAGTTTGTCTTTACGCGCGTCTGTTGGGTCTTCTCACTGGGGCACGATAATACTTTGACATATTTAAAAACTGTACAACTTTTTCTGCACACCTTTTTACTAGGATGATAAAAATTAGAACATTTTTTTAACCTTTAACCCGATTAGTCAACATCTTTTCCAAAACTGTTGGTGTTAGTATTTTAATATTCTAAAATCTGAGCATCCATTACGTAAAACCACAAATTTAAATATGCTAAATAAATATTGTCCATTGTATACACATAAAACATCTACTATTTCTTCTAATATTCATGTGTAGCAAGACAAGTTTTCTGCGTTAGCCTTTAAAAACCAATTTCTAGTATATTGGAGCCAACAACATTTTAAGATCATTAAACAAAAGCTAGTCAAAAGCCTAAGTGCAGCGCATTTAATTTGTAATACATACATACATATGTACATACATACATATGTATACACGTTTTACAATTAAATTTTGGGTTGGTAAATTTTTGTTTATCGATTTATTTGATGAATTTTCTAGGTATATGGCTGACCGGTTTTAGCAAGCTTTGATATTTGTCTATACTTGTACATGTTTGTAAGCTTAAAGTATGTAGATAAAGGCAGTATAAGAACATAAAATTTGAACGTTCAACATCTCGTGAACTTTTTTTCTCACTTGTATGTATAAGCACGTTTTTTACGCTTAATTTATTACAAATAGTTCTGCTGCTCGCGCCAGTGACTGAAAAAAGCTGCAATAAAAAACCAATATCCCACAAGTTCGCTGCTTAAGTCTTTTGTTTGTCTGAGCCAGGGCCAAACGCAAATGACGATTTATGTATGTATGTACACATGTACAATTTTTCTACATATGGCAGACATGCAAGCGTAGTATTAATTGACATATGTTGTTGCTAGCGAATAGTTGCTTTGCTGCCTACACAAACATATGAATTTAAATATATCAGTAGCCAAAATTGCGGTTTAAACAAATATTTATTATTTATCAACACGTTCCAACTTACATATATACATATGTACATTTGTATATTCTTTAAAATTACGTACAAATATATAGATTTTATTACAGGGTTATACCGAATATTCGCATTCGCATTCGCAATAAACAATGCGGAGCTTTTGCGAATGTTTTTTTGTTTGTGAAATCGTCAAAATAAGAATCAATTCAAGGTGGATTTGAAATCTATTGAGAAGTGGTGCTTGATATGCAATATATGTAGGAAAATCTTGCACCGCAATAAAAAAGAATAGGGGTCTCCACATTCATTTCGGTAAAATGTAAAATTTTCCGAACGAAATTGTATAATTTTAAATTTTAACAGGCTGGTAAATTTACAATTGAATGGTGCAGCCGGGCATTAGGCTGGTAAATTATGTTTATCAAGTGCTCCAAGTAGTGTTCGACCGAACTCGAATTTTTAGCCGAATTCAGACCTAACACTCGGCCGAAACCGAGCCGTATTTTATCTAGTAAAATTTCCATAGCTTGTAAAAATCAGTACTTTTATTCAGTGCAGTACATATGATGTAACAAGCGAGATTACCTTCGGGAAAACGTTGCTTCTACGCTTATGAAATTCCCAAATCGGATTGATATGAGCCATTGCATCTGTAAGATATTGCTATAATTCAAGCAATTTTGAAAATTTACCAAAAGCTGTATGGGGCATTACAATTTTGGGCTGGAAATAAGAAGTTACCATAACAATAAAACAATGCAATAAAATTAAATTACTGTGCCAATTTTGGCCATAACGGAAACGAACCCGAATTTTATGGCCGGACTGTTCAGTAACCGAACCCGATTTATGAACCTTTAAAAAACAGGCTGGACCCTGAAAAGGCAGCAACAATACTTTTTATTAAATATCGAGCCCTAACCGCCAAAAATATGTAAGTGAAATTTTTCCAAAATTTTATTTTTCATGCAGAAATGCATCTAGATTCTCTTGGTTCTGCATCAAAATAAAAAAAAAAATAAAAAAAAATGGCGCTTACGTTTTTTGGCAGTTCGGGTTCGATAAAATGCTGCAATTTTTAAATTCATTAATTAAAAAATTCATTCATTCAGATTCTCCGTTTACCTAATTTACTTACATAAATATGTAAATTATTTCTGAAAAATACTCGACACCCGCTTCCGCAAATGCTCGCTTTACGGATGCGGATGTCTAAAATTCCACATTAGCTACAACCCTAGTGAATATGTATAGATTAGTGTGCCTATATATTTATGTCAAACGACAAGTTGACATTTAATTCATTAGCATGAGAAAGCATACAAGTAGTGGAAAAACTAGCATTTCGTATACATATCTACATATTCTGGCACAATGCTGATACTAATTCATATATGTACATACATATTTATCGAAAATAGAACTTGCATCTACATACGTATGTATGTATATAGTATATGCAAAAAAAAAAAATACATACACTTAAATCGTTGTCTTGGTGGAGTCAATAATATCTAACCTTGTGCATTCACATTTAAACGTTACTAAATAATTGTCACCAGTTCCCGCCGCATTAAGTTATGTATGTACATATGTACGTATGTAACTAATTTATGTTCTAGCTAATTGATGTACCGGGGAAAGAGGTGTTTCAAAGCCACAATCTACTTGCAAGAAATTTCTGCGAGCTATTAGCAGTTTTGCTTTTCGCTGATTTTTTTAGGATTACATAGTTCCAAACTAGTCTAGCTAGTCTCGAAATGTTTTACTTTTAACCACATCATTCCATTGCCTATTGTGAAACATTAAACTCTATTAATTTTGGTAAATAAATAGTTGCATTGAATATACTACATATACATACATATATGTATACATACATGTGTACACAGAGAAATTTTCGTTTTCAAATTTGCATGGAACGTTTTACTTTTAAAAACGTTTTGGCCCAGGTTTTCCACCTATAATAATTGTTTAAGTTTTGAGAACGAAGTATTTCAATTAAATATCTAAAATGTATATTTTAAAAATGATAGTTTGATTATTGAAAATGCTCATGTTCAAATTAAATTCTAAAATGTTTCTTCTTCGTTTTAAAAATACTTACATATGTGTTTTCTAATACTTATGATATTAAAATTTTATTTCTATTAAATCACTACAAGTCATTTGGTATTTACATTGTCAAAAATTGATTGTTATATACTTGTAAATAAGGTACAAAATTTAATAAAGAAAATACAGATGTTACACATACATAAATACATGCAGATGTTACTGCCTTTCTTCCAAGCTGGGCCAGCTGATTTTGCTGCACGCTGCACAGATCCTGTAAATTATAATAAGAAAATTTTAAATTATAATTTAATGGCCCATAGGAATTTGTTTTTTAACTTACACTAACGAAAGCTTTTTTGTCGATCAAATCATCACCAATGACTTTATTATTTGTGTGGTTAGAATGACGATATCATATTTACTTCATCGCCTTTTCTCAAGAAGCAAATGTTATTGAAGGAAGCTTGAAGTAATTTTTTTATCTGCACTCAAATTTTCTGACTAATGTTGCAAACATATAAAATGTTTGTCATTATTAATGTTTAATGTTAATGTTTTTTATTATTTTTCATTTTTAAATTTCATTGCAAAAAATTTTATTTTTTTTTAAGTCTGTTTCATACTTAATTGACGGCAAATAAATTGACGTTATTATTTTAAAAATGTCTCGTTTTATTTTAATTGTTGAAAATTGTGTCGCCTTAAAATTCTTGAGGATAATTTTCTAAAATGTTTCATTTTTGAAAATACGCATTTTTGGCGTTACTTTTTTCGTACAAAATAAAATATATATTAACGTTCGTTTTTGTTTTGCGAATGTTTCGTTTTAAAGTCGGAAATACAAA
The DNA here is from genome assembly GCF_013731165.1 of Rhagoletis pomonella. Classification (NCBI taxonomy): domain Eukaryota; kingdom Metazoa; phylum Arthropoda; class Insecta; order Diptera; family Tephritidae; genus Rhagoletis; species Rhagoletis pomonella. Next base: position 96,123,317 of record NW_023458557.1, on the reverse strand, counting down.
TACTGCATTTTTTATTTTGTATGAAGTAAAATTATTTCACAAAATTGTGTTTTGCAATTTCTTTTAAAAACCGGCGCTTTACCCGTAAATTTTTCTCCAGTGTAGGACACTATATTTCCTCATTGCACCTGTACTAGCTTAAATAGTTAATTAGAAATTCCTACTTTCTTTTGCATACATACGCATATAACTACGTATGCATGTACATATGTATGTATGTGCCTACAAATGCTAGAGTTCGAAGGCATTTAATCACATTAATCACTAATAGCTTTAAAAACTCTAATTAGTATTGGCTAGAAAATACAAGAAATATAGGAAATTCAATACAAAAAAATCGAGTTTTTTGTTACTTTGTGCTGAAATGTGCACCTTACTGTTCTGCCAGGCCAATTGCTTAACTTGAAAATACTCCTACCAATTTTTAATGTAACTTTTAAGTACATTTCACTATGGCATTTACTTGGAATAATTAAAAATTAAATTTTTCTATAACTAAACCAAACGAAAGACCCTTTACCAATTAGGTCATTTAACCATTAATACAATCTGACTACGCTGCATCGAAATGGAATAAATATTACATAAAAAGTACAGACAGTAGTAACTAACATTCGAAGCACCCAAACCAAACAAAAAAAAAATAAAAAATTAAAAAAATTAAAACTGGTTTCGCTTTCAAAAGTAATGTCATTGGTTATGCAATCAAAAATTTAAATCCGCTAAATGGTAATTCTTGGCAGTTAAAAAAAAAAACCAAAAGTAACCAAAGCAAGCAAAAGCAGTATCAACAGATGATCACAGCGGCTTAAAAGGAATGATGTTGAAGATAGCGACAGCTTTTAAAAAAGTCTCGGCACGTCGGGAATCCTAACATTTGTTAGTTATATTTAGGTACATGCTTGTACATATATGTATATATGTATGTATATGACAACAAAGTAAATTCTTTAAATCAATTTCTCATCGCTGGATTTATGTTTATATTAGGGATGTTACGAATGTGGAATTTTAGACATCCGCGGATGTGGATGCGTCAGTTATTTTTAAGAAATAATTTAGGTACGTAAATTAAGTGATTTAGGTAAATAAGAAATGAAAAGTCAGTAATTTTTAATAATTTTTATTTTATTTAGCGCTTGAAATTAAAAATCTAAACATAATATTTAATGAAAAGTAATGCTGCTGCCTATTCAGGTTACAGCCTGTTTCTTAAAGGGTCGTAAATCAAACCTGCGCAAGTAAATAACTACTCGCTCGAGGCGACAAATATTTGCGCGTGAAACTTGACAATAATTTAATTTTTTTCGATTGGCGCTGCACTAGTTGAGAGAAAATACACTCTGAGGTTTGCCATTGTAGGCCTAGGGGCAACCGCTATTAGAAAAAAGGTTTTCTTTTTTTATTTATGATTATAGTCGGAAACTAGGCTCGTTCCCACACACTGTGGAATGGTAGTGTGCACTTCTGACCACTACAGCATAGCGGCCGCCAGCCCTTTGAAAAAATATTGCCCGACCAGTAACTGCCATACTGCGAAATTACTGCTTTTTGAAATTTTTGCTGAAAATAAATTTCCCAAAGTGCCCATTTGAAATGATTGAAATGAGTATAACATCAAAAGCAAATCATGAAAATGTGGTTTAAAATTATAGCGTACACTTTGTTCTTTCATGTCTAGTAGTTTGTTTTTTTTAAGATTGGTCCACAAAAAAACTAAAAAAAAAAAATTTTATTAAAAGTTGACGTGGGCAAAAATATTGGCTACTAAATATTTGTCATTTTGTTTGCCAGATATACATAGGTTTTATCAGTGCAAAAGCTCTGCATGGCTTATTGCGAATGCGAATATTAAAATTAATGCGGAAGCTCTGCGGTTGCGAATGCGAATACTCGCAACAACCCTGGTTTATATGACACAGAATTTTCACAAATTAGAATCGTAGAATTAAAAATCAATTAAGAAAAGCTAAATATTTGGGGAGATTATAGTTTCATAAATTTTAATTCATTTTTCAGGCCACTATGGATTTTTATTACTTGTACAAAACTATTTACATGGGCGTCATTTGCATATTGGCAACAAGTTCAAATAGCGAAAACTGGAAATTTAAAAATTGTGACCAACAAGAGGTTTAAGAACTGGCTTCACGAATACTAAGTCAAGGCCGATTTTAAAATTGCCAACATTTCCAAATTATATTTTGGCAAAGTGGTGTATTTATTTTTTTTTTATCGACCAAAATCGCTTAACGCCAAACAAAAAGCAGGATTGCCAAATGCAAATGTACATATGTATGCTCACTTTGCAGCGTGTCAGTAAATTTTAATGTCTTTAACGAGGTCAGATGAAATAGGAGAACCCTACTAAGAGTGAATTTCAATGGCAGGTGATTCTTGTATATATACATATATACATACATATATTCATATATACATATACATATGTACATATATATCCATAGGGTTCTCGGAAACGGCTCTAACGATTTTGATGAATTATTGTACACAGATAATGTGTTGGATTTTAAGGTTATCTGAATAGGCACTATCTCCGAGAAGACTCGTATAAGGTTGCCTATATTATATTAAAAAATATTAATTTTCAAGAATTCTTTACCATTTCTGCGAAAGTTGTTTTTTTTTCCCCCATATAAAAATACATGGAAAACTTTTGGGCGCTTTGAGTGACCTCTAAATATTTTTTGATTTCAAAATAAAAAATAAGGGTATATTTTTTCGGTATAGAACAATCCTTGGGGGTGAGAGCATTACAATTCCGACTTTACTGTTTTTGGACCATCCTAATGTGCATACATATGTATGTTGTCCACATAGATTGGGTGTATGTATTCAATTATGTATTGTATTCAGTTAAAATTGAGAAAGCGAAAATAGAATAGATAATAACTAATATAGATACATAATACAGTGGCGGCGGTAACAAGCTCATATTAGGGTGGTCAAAAAATACACAGGAAAAACAACAACTAAATAATTTCGAAAATAGGGAGACTCGTATTTTTTATTTTGAAATTGGTTAATATTAAATAGTGCCGCCGGGGCTTTGAAGTAGTCCATATATTTGAAATGGGGAAATAAATTTTTCCATAGAATTGCTATACATTCGTTAAAAATAAATATTAATTGAACGAATAAAAATATTTCCTTTCAGAAATCTTCAAAAAATTAAGATAGGTATATTGCATATTTAACTTTAAAATTTCACTAACTACTTTTTTATAAACGATAATCTTAACTCTTTACAATTACAATTTTTTTTAAATACTAATCAATTTCAATATATACATAAAATAAGGGTTTTCTTTTTTTCGAATGTCTTTAGTTTCGGGGGGGAAGTTGGTTGGATGAAAAATAATATGAACCACCCTAATGGACACACATACAGTAACAGTAAACAGTAAACAGTAAATGCGCAAAGTTTGCTTGGATTTATATTGTTTTTAAGTGCTACTTTTTGCTAGTTTTATTTATCATAAATTAACGTTGGAAATCAAAGTTTTATCGCCCTTGTGACGCCGTAATTAAAAACGCTAATTGAAGTAAACCCCGAATGCTAGTAACCTACGCTTTTAAATCTCTACTGATTGCTTTTAGGCGGCATTACAAATAAAAAATTTACACAATTTACACACAACTTTCATTATTCGCAAAAACTTATTCACATATATGTACATAGTACGTATGTATATCTATGCACGTAATTTTCCTCTTCCCATACGTAGTTTTACGTCTGCCAACATGTTCCGCTTACTCCTGTTAATCGCCTGTTTGGCCGTGCCCGCCTACAGCAACTCAGCCGGTGCTCCGAAAGCCATCTGCACAAATGGTTTAACACCTGAACATGGCCTCGATGGGCAAAGCTCCGCCGTCCCTTACAGATTCTCTGGCGACAGCAAGGCCAACAATGGTAAAGTTTCTCTAGCCTTAGGTGGTTCGCAGGGTTTCTTGGGTTTCGCCATACAGGCGCGTGATGCCAACGATAAGCCAGTGGGTACATTTAAGGTGGTCGACAGCAGTACGTCACAAACACTTAGTTGCAGCAATCCCGATGTAAGTTGAGAAATGTCTTTAAAATTCATTTAACTTGTTAATATTTTTTGTAATATTTCTTTGATTCAGGACACACTTACGCACAAGAAGATCCCGCACGATAATCCCATCAAGAGTGTGGCTTTCGCCTGGGAACCAGCCGGTTACAAGGGCAAAGTGAAATTTGTTGCCACCGTTGCCAAAGATGGCGGTACCTACTGGATTCGTAAGGTGCTGAAAGAGGTCGAGGTTTAAGTTGGAGTGTTGAGTATTACAGGAATGTTTGAATATAAACTTTGCAAAATTAAGTGAAATTGGTTATGAATCTAAATTCTAGAATGGTTTTTAAAAACCTTAAACTGTTAAATAAAACTGAAAAGTATTTTTGTGTGATAGAAGGACTTTTGGTATTGTTATTGTAAGAAAACGAAAGTGTTTTTGGTCGGTTAAAAATTAAAAGTGGAAACGAGGTCGGCCTGTTGAGATCAATACAGGTTTGTTTTTTTATTTTTTTTGATGGATGACAAATTTAATCAGCAAATGTCATCTCTTGCTGCACTTCGGTAAAGAAACGCAATGCTATGGGAACCGGGATTGAACTGGGTCACTCTTGTATTCTGTAAGAAATTTGCTTTCTGGGTTTTACAGACCGTTGTGTTGTTGTTGTGGATAGAAACTTCGTTATGAAAATTCCAAACAGGCAATAGGTAGAAAACTACTATACTCCATCCGATAGTACAGCAATGATTCTAAAATGAACGGTAGAGTGGGAGGGGTTCTTCTCTTGTAACCCTCCCCCAAGCCGTTCATTTTGATGGAGGCTACAAACGAGCTTCGAACTGATTTAAAAAGTAGAGGTTGTTGTTGTTGTTGTAGCGGCTTACTTCAGGTGGAAAACAAAACAGGTTCTATACGTATATTTCTTCTTATTTTGACTTCCTTCAACATCCGCTTCAATTTCTTTGTGGAAGTCTCTGTCGGATTTCCTATATCGACAATGGTGTCGACTGCGTTCCGATTACGAATAGAGCTGCTTCAGCCGAGCATCTTTTAAATGTTTGGAATTAATTAAATTAATTTTATAAACAAATATTAACATACTTCTTTCACTAGTAAATCACAACATGATTGTTCATTTTTAAATTTAACGAACTTGTTGATTCAAATTATTGTTGACAAAAATACAACCATGTGCCACAATTCTGCTTGCAAATTCTTGCTGACAAAAATTTTCCCAGCACGAATTTGCAACTTCCCCTCCAAATGAAATGTCAAAATTGTGCTCTCTCCTTGCAATTTTACAGTGTTTAGGCCAAACGAACACGCTTTGGTAACACTTGGTACCAACTTGTCCAAGTTTTTTGCATAGCGAACACTCTTATTCTCTTTAGAGGGAGATAACACAGTTGTGCTCGATCAGGCAACTGTGTGCAGCTCGCCAGACATAACAATAGACAGCGCTGGTCTGATAAACAGCATATCATGGCGACCTATGCTGACTTTGGCATCAGACCATCTGCCCATAGTTATCTCGATCGATAAACCAACCGACTTTGCTTCCGCAGAACACCGGACCTATATCAACTTTTCTAAAGCTGATTGGAAAGGTTTCGCGGAATTTACTGAGAGCACCTTCGCTGCGCTCCCCACACCAACCCACGTCCACCTTGGTGAACGTAAGTTCCGCAGGGTTGTCATTGCTGCTGCAGCTCGCTGCGTACCGGCAGGATGCAGTACGGACCCCCGTCCAAACTTCCCCGCTGAAGCGGCTGTTCTAGCCGATGAGCGTGACAACCTTCATCAGACCGATCGCGGAAATCCCCGTATAAGGGATCTCAACGCGAAGATTCGGCAGCTTGTGAGCGTACATAAGCGGAAAATGTGGGAAGAGTATCTGAAGACTTGCAACTTCGCCTCTGGTGTGAGTAAGCTTTGGTCAACCGTGACGTCACTGTCCATTCCGACGAAGCACGTCGACAGGGTCGAAATTTCTTTCGGCGACAATGCTTCGTCGGACCCGGAGCGATACGCGAGCTATTTTAGCCGGAAGTTCATACTGCATCCTCCGGCGGACAAAGCCAAGCGTCGAGTGACCCGAAGGCTGCACAAACTGCCAACAACCTGTGCCCCTCTTGCTTTCACTAGCGGTGTAGTTTAGGTAGCCATCGGGAAGGCAAAAACCTCCAAAGCCATGGGGCCCGACGGAATATGCATGTTGATGCTAAAAAATTTGGGCCATACGGGCGTAGCGTATCTAACGGAGGTCCTCAATTTGTCAATAGCCACTCTCATTATCCCAGACATCTGGAAGATGGGGAGAGTGCTCCCACTGCTCAAACTGGGGAAACCAGCCAACAAATGAGAATCTTATTGTCCGATAACACTCCTTTCCCCGGTAGCGAAGACACTAGAGGCCTTTGCTACTCCCATATTTCACGAACCACCTTACCGCAGCGAAGCATCAGCATGGTTTCTGTGAAGTGCACAGTACAACAACAGCACTTAACGTCATAAACACGCAGATAACATGTGGCCTTAACCGCAACCGTCCCTGTGAGAGAACTATTCTAGTAGCGTTGGACCTGTCAAAGGCGTTTGACACCGTCAGCCACTCCACGCTACTAGAAGACATAGAGGCCTGCTCCCTCCTACGGAGGCTCAAACGGTGGTCGGCAATTATCTAAGTGGTCGACACTCGTCAGTAATGTTTAGAGACAAATCGAGTAAACCTAGAAAAATAAAACAGGGGGTTCCACAGGGTGGTGTCCTTTCCCCATTACTGTTTAACTACTACATTTCAAAGCTCTCTCAACCACCAGAGGCAGTCTCGGTTGTCTCCTATGCTGACGATTGTTCGATAATGGCGTCTGGGAATGGATTGATGACTCTCCGAGCTTTCTCGCTTCTTCTCTGCTAGGAACTTAACCCTCTCCCCTACAAAATCGTCTGCAAACTTTGTTCACCACCTGGACGAAGGAGGTGACTAGGCTGGGAATTCCACGTCGATGATACACCAATTCCGACGGTGAATAACCCCAAAATACTCGAGTTATGTAGACTCCAGACCTGTGAATGCAGTTCTAGGCGCACAACCACCGGACATCGACGAGACGGAGCTGCCTCGGCAGACTTCACGACTTCACGCTTCATAGGGCTTCCGTTAGTAGAGCTTGACGACAACGACTGAGATAACCGATCTGGGCGGGGTTGTTGTGGCCGCTACAACAACAACAGCAACAGGCAACTGCCTTATAGAAAAGCACGCACTAGATTTTAATGGACTACAAATCTGCATACTCAAAAAAATTCTAAAAAATCTAATTAAAAAGTTTAAAATTTTCATGAGAATTTGCTGAATTTTCGCGAGTTTTGCACAAAGTTTAGGAATTATATTTTAATGTTTTTCTTTTTGTAGAATGAACCATATTTTTATACGAAATTAGCGGAAAAATATTAGGATGAAAATTGTTGCATATATCGTGAAAAATTTGCTGTGCCAATACTTTGTTCCGGCAGTGTATTACTCACAAGTAAACTTTTCAAGTAAGGGGAGCGGATCAATTTATAGACTTCTAGGGGGCGTCAATCTCTTTGATTTCCCCCACCTATGATATTGGGCTGAGATGCTACATAATGTAAACACCTAAAAATTATTCGAGGAATATTTTGGAAGGTATGTATCTACGGAAAAGATGATTCAAATCCTTGCGATCTTGCTTTTTCATCAGCTTGGCAGAGAAAACAACCCAGGATGCAAGTGGGTTTATACACTAGGGTGGTCCAAAAATGCATGTGGAAAAGTAAAGTCGGAATTTTTATGCTCTCACCCTCTTGGATTATTCTAATCCGAAAAAAACATACCCCTATTTTTTATTTTGAAATCAAAAAATATTTAGAGGTATTAATATGGGAAAAAAAACTTTTCGATCGAAAAATATTGATTTTCAAGAACTCTATACCATTTCTAGGAAAAGTTGTTTTTTTCCCATATACAATATATAATACATGGAAAATGCGCTTGGAGCGACCTCTAAATATTTTTTGATTTGAAAATAAAGAGAGTAAGAGAGTATACCCTTTTTCGATATAGAACAATCCTAGGGGGTGAGAGCATTACAATTCCGACTTTACTGTTTTTGGACCACCCTATTATACACACTATAACTACACTTTGGAATAGCCACGGTTAGAAAGATGTGCATATATCTATGCACATACAATGAGCAAATATACCTCCGAGTAGAAGTGAAAAGACATACAAGAATACACGCCATCCCAAACCATGGAACCTTAGAAAATATTAATTTTATATAACAATTTTTTATGTGAAAATACATATAAATCTAAATCAAAAGCTTCCCTGCAAACCATTTTTTCAGAGTATTCTGAATTGTTGAGATAGATTTAAGGATTCGTAATGAACTCATCCGATTTTTTTGCCGAATTTTCTAAAATAAAATAAACTGTGCACACTTCGATTCTTTTACGAAATTTCGGTAGAAAATCGGTAAAGTAAAGAAAATAGAGCTGCTATGTAAAGTTTTTCAGAATTTTCTATATTTTTCGTACAGAAATTTCTTTACGAGTTCGTGTCAATCGCTTCATATAATTTTCTTTGAAGATTCGTAAAAAAAAAAGTTACAGAAATGAGATACTCCTGAAGATTTCGTTAATATTTCGGGAACTTTGGGTTGCAAGGTTCTTGCGTTCAGTCGAAGAATTGTGGAATGCGGGAAAATTGATTGAATAATGCAATTGCGAAATTGAAAAAAGATTGCATGAAAATAATTGTGAATATTATATTAGAAACAGGAACTTACATTTGACTGTACATAGAAACACATATACATTCTTATGCATATTCACCCGTAAATAACAATACATACATACATACAGTGTTGGCCAATACAATAGCACCCCCATTTCAAAGTGATATTGTTTGCCACTCATGTTTATTTATTTATTTTTAAGAATTTTCAATTAAAATACAGTTCATTCTCTCACAAAACTCATATAAACTCATGTTTTAAACTTTTTAAAAGACCGCAAAAAAGTGCAACAAATTTTCACCCAAATTTCAAACTTTTTTCTCAGAAGCGGTAGAATTTTTTTGAATACACAGTTTTATAGCCCATTCAATTTTAGTCTAATAATGTGCAAGTTTCAAGTGGCTAAAAATTACCGTTGATTTTTTAGAATTTTTTCGCCGAGGATGTTGCGGGTTTCTGCCATATAACTAGTAATTTTTAGCAAAAAAAAAACCGACTTCAACTCCCATATAAAAAAAAAATATATATCTCATGATCCACTGATCGGATCTCAACCAGATTAGTATGGGACCACCTCTGAGACACTACCTTTCCGATGCAAGAATTATCGAAATCGGTTGACGTGGTCCAAAGTTATGCGGTAACATACATAAAAAAAAAAAAAAAAAGATTCCGACGAACTTAACCTCCTCCTTTTTTGGAAGTCGGTTAAAAAATAAATTGTGTTTAGCCGTTATATGGAAGCAAATGAGACAAAAAAAATTCTAAAAAATTAACGGTAATCTTTAGCGACTTGAAACTTGCACATTATGGGACTAAAATTGAATGCGCTACAAAACTGTGTGCTAAAAAAAATTCTAGAGCTTCTGAGAAAAGTTTGAAATTTAAGTGAAAGTTTGTTGCACTTTTTTGCGGTCTTTTAAAAAGTTTAAAACATGGGTTTATATTTGGTTTTTGTTAGAGAATGAACTGTATTTTAATTGAAAATTCTTAAAAACAAATAATTAAACATAAGAGGCAAACAATATTGCTTTGAAAGGGGGGTGCTATAGATATGTCCAATACTGTATATTTAGATATTTACCTTTTCACATAACATCTAAATACAATTAAACACAATATAATTTGTCCAAGTTTTTACTAAAAATCTTAAGTCTAGAACTAAACCCACATTTAAACTATAAGCAGATACGTGTGTACATGTATTCTTACATCAACAATGTGCTTTGTAAAACTAAACGCGCAGTCTTCAAATGTAAATATCTATCTTATATTCTAATAAATGCTTAAAATATTTCTTTAAAGTTTAAACCACTTTAAATTTGTACGTATATAATAGAGTGAAAATAAATGCAGTGTTTCGCTAAAATAAAATCCATAAAAAATTGCACTCTACACCCAAAGTACGCTCCAGCACTACAAGCGCTCATTTGGCAATTTGTGATATCACCGCTTGCACATAGCCGTTTCGGTAAAATATATCATCGTCATTTTGGTTTTGCCAGTTTCTCAGTGGACGGAGATCACGATAAGGATTTTTCTTAACATCGAAAAGACGTTTGATTCGCGTTTCCAGACGATCGGCTTGAGCTACTCGCAAAATGGCGCCATAATCAAAGTCTGCCTCAAGGCGTGTTAACGAGGTGAAGAGTATTGGCAAATCGTAGGTTTGCAACATTTCTAAAATGCCATGTGACCATGTGTCCTTGGTGGCGCATGCATCACCTGGTATGCCCGTTCGTTCACGTTGCTCCTTCTGCTCTGCTACTGTCGATGGGGCATGCTCGGAGAAACCACAATTGAAAATAGCTATCAATGAAGGTTTCAGACGGGTCTCCTTGGTGAATTCTTGGAACAGCATACGATAACTTGTGTACAACACAGTGCGATCAGCACCCTGCATAAATTTATGAAAAGTATAATACATTTTATGATTTTAAAATATAGCCCTTATCTTACCATATAATTATAGGTAATTTCTCGTCTTGCGGCTCCTAATACTTCTGGACCAATGAAATACAGCTCCAGTCTTGTTATTTGTTTGAACTGCAAGAAAAACCATTTTGTGTGAATTTGGCGAAACCAAAGGTCTTGTTCTACTGTAGCGCCCAAGATGAAAATGGCAAACTTATTTCCTTTGAACTCAGCCATTTCAGTGAATCTGAGTGTGAAACAAATGGTGCCAATACAACTGAAATCTCCGGCACATGAGAAGAGCTGATAGTTTTTCATTGAGGCTGTTGGCACTTTAGGTAGCTTGCGCGAGGTTATATGCTCGAAGGCTTGCTTCAAGTCCATAGTTAGGACATCGTCTACTGGTGTGCGTAAATCTTCCACTAACATATCGGGCGACATTTGTGGTTGTACTTTGTATGGACAGTAGTATAGTTGAAGAAGACCACATCGGGCCTTGTGACGTTCGCTGTCCTGAGCAGCATGTTGCGGTGAACAATAGGAGACACCATGACAGCGAGTGCAACTTTGTACGCGTTCTAAATGGTAACAAATTTCGCAATATGCTGGGAATGAAGTCAGTTCCTCTTCGTGATATTCGAGTTTTCGACCAAGTAAGGTGCGTAGCAAGTACTTAACTTGAAGTATAGCGCGTTCCATTGTGTAACTATCATGAGGTTGTCCACTTATAAGGTATGGATGCTTGATCTGATAATTGCTCATAATTTGGCTGATGGCACGACAAAAACCACGATGCAGTTGCCAATCCATACGCTGATGCTCTTGACTGCAATACATTACTAGCTGACAGCCACTGCATTTGTGCAACTTCTGAGGCATTGGCTCCTTTGATGGTGAAGCTCCTTTGGATTGTTTCTCCACTTCCAACAAAAGACAGATATTGCAGCAACGCGAAGAGCACATATCATAAGCCAAAGCCATGTTTAAAATATTTTAAACCGACATACATATGTTTCGAATTAATTAAAAGGAAAATATACTTTTTTTTAAGAAAACAAGGTGCTTTTATGGAATGGATTCTGAGGTAAATAAAAGAAAACGCGGCAATGGCCAAATGGAACAGTTAAACAGCTGTGAGCTAGAGCCAGGCTATCCAGGTAGTTAAAAAAGCGTAATTTCTGAAAAAAAAATCGCCAAAAGTCGCCAATTTGGGAAAATTTGAGAATGGTAACCCCCGAGTACGGAATTAACCCTCTAGTAGGCCAATTTTTTTATGAGTTGAAAAATTCAGGAATGGGTGATTTTAGTACGAGAAATCCAAAACTGATGTCTATTTCGATCTGTGATGGTAACTTTTCCCTACAGGGGAGAAAAACCAAGACCGTCTGGAGACGGGCTCGCCCACGGTGCAGCGAACAAAAGTGGCGCCGTCAGTGGTACCGCTACTTTGGTTTTGCCGATTTTGACAGTTGTGGTAACTAGTAAATAACCCTTTGTCTACAAATCAGCGAAAGAGAAATTTGAATTATAAGTGAAAAATCAGTCTAAATTGTGTTAATTTGCAATTTGTGAGTGATTTTTGAGTTGAACACTGCGTAAAAACTAATACAATGAAGTGCTGTGTGTTATATTGCGACAGCCGTCAAGATGCAAGAAGCATAGATGCAAGTGTAGCGCTGAGACGAATCCCTGCATTTTGTGTACATAAGGCACGGCAAAGCCGTTCCCGAAATGTTTATCTATTATTATATTAACAGCATTTCCTCACAATGATGTTGTTTCTGTTCCACGCAGCCTCCATTAGCAAGTTAACTAATCAATCCCGCAGAGATGCTGCTGCAAAGCAATGGAGTGCACTAAAACGTTCACTGTTCTCTAATAGATTAGGAGAAAAATGCAATATTTTCGCATTTAGCAAAATTAAAACACGTTTTTCGCTGTAAAGTGAACTGTTTTGGTAGTTTCAACTCGTTCTTCTTTTCGCTCTATTCTTTGTTTACTTGTGGTACACAAATGTCAACGCCCAGGACGGCGTAATCTTGTATTCTATCATTCTTGCTGCTTACTTGTATACCAGCCCTGCTTTTACAACACAGCGTGCCAAATCTTTCAAGAGCTCTCACGCTGAAAGCTTTCACTGGCAAAGTCGGTTTTAACACCACTTTTTACTCACTTAAATAAAGGGCTTATTGAAACTGAAAATAATTTAAATGAGAATTTTAATAAGAAGGTAAATTAAAGTTAATTTCCACTCAAATGAGTTTGGAGAAACGCAGCCTTAAATATTCAGTTTCAGCTGCTTTTCATTCCTTCAAAGTCAAATAGTGAATTGGCTGGTCCCAGAAACTCGCTCTCTTGTGATTCAAACACTTGTCTGGTGACAAAAGCAAAACTTTTTTAAAAGTATTTAATTGACTAGGTAATCGTTTAAAAATTTCTTCGATTAGGGTGACTAAGAATTTTTGACAGTCTTTTATTTTAGTTATGCTTCATAAGTCAAGTTTTTCACGTCATAGCCTCTTCTGTAAAATGATAGTGGAAAACTAAGTTTTGTATATTTTTATTATAGGACAAAATTTATTTGAAGGGAAAAAAATCTCCAAAAATCGCCAATGGCGATTTCCTAAATTTTTACGAGCAAATATCAAATAAAAAAAAAAAAATCGGCAAATCTGGACACTCTGGCTAGAGCTGTAAATCTATCGATCGTACGATTGATACTATCGAATGGATACATTTTTTACACTATCGAATGGTCGTTTCCACTATCGATAGTTTTTGTTTGAGGAAATATAAATGTATTGTTTATATCGATGATCATGATAAAATCATAGTAAGGTAGAACCGTTGTCTCAATTTGTCGGCCATAATTTTTTTTTGAAGTTTGCCAGCATTTTAAAATCATATGAAATTGAAAATAAAAAATTGAAATTGTTCGAAATTGCTGTTGCTTGAGATTGAAAATGAAAATGTTTGTGTGAGTTTGTGAGTGAATTTAAGAATTAAAATGTTTGGAAACGCCAAGAATTTTAAAAGTAACTCTCAGCGGTTCTACCTTACTATATTTTTATCATGGTTTATGTTAGTTGCGTTACTTATCTCCCAGAAATCGTCAGAAATAGTCCGAATTAGTCAGATTTAGTCCAAAAAGCGTTTCTTAACTCGTGAATGACAGCAGAAATGAGAGAACAACGTCAGTGAGAGTGACTCTCTTCAGTCCTAAGTAGTCTGATTTAAGGGACACCGTGTCAGAAGAATTTTTGCTGCCAAAATCTTGAAAAGTGTCAAACTCAACAGAATTTAAATTAACGGAAATTAGAGAGTACACGAAAAGCGAAGACTTTGGCAACATTGATTTGCTTACACATCACTATTTTTTACCTATTACCGGGTTTTACACTGTTCAAGTATTGAATTAAGTTCTGCTTGCTAGTGGAAGAGAAAAAGCTTTTCCTGTAAAATCTGCTAATCCTGGAGTACGGGAATATTTTAATTATTTAGGGGATTCCCTTAAACTCGTTAAGACTTAAACCGTGTAAAACTCGTAAGTGTATGAGGCTTTCATGGGAACGCCCCCTTTCCGAACAGATGTAAATAGGTGCGTAAAGTGACTGTTTGACAGATCAGCCAGGATTTTGTGAAGCAATTTTTGTTTCGTAGTATTTTCCCTAACATCCCGCTGTCTTGTCTCTATCCCTCTTGGCTAAAATACAATTGCCGAAAATTAGCAGAAAACCTAAGTCAATACAGTTAGTGGATAAAGTTCACTCATTTTATTCGCGTATTATTTTTTTCATTATTTTATCATACATTTTAGTATACAAATTCTGGCCCCTCGGCTACACTGAAGTTTACGAGGTCGTTTGCGCATAAAATTTGCTTCATATATTTACGAGGGGCTTGTAAATAGGGTTTCATACAAATTTTGATAGCTCTTTTACTAAGCTCGTAAATTTACGAGCTTTACTGTTGGCAAAAATTTTGGAGTACTTTCAGTACGAGAACAACCCTAATATTAGTGTTAAGGTGGCAAGGCTAATTTAAAAATAGTTCAGTGCTGGCAGTACCTCCATCAGCTGTTTACAGTTATGTGTGGTTACACTTGCAAATCGGAAAATTGAAATTAACTAAAAAAATATAAACCTAAAATGATTAGGCAGATATTTCGACAATTTAATCGCGCATTATCTTTAAATTCGCACAGTACGTCAACGTTTACTGCATCAAGGTTGCCCACAGGCAGCCGCAAAGTTGCAGGGAGCTCCGCGCAGCAGTTGAAGCTACTTTGCACAGTGCGTTCATCAGCTAACCTGAATTCGACCAGCATAGAAGAAACAACAGTTGCAGAGTCCACTTTAGCCTGTTTGCCAAACGATTCAGATGCTTGTGAAAGGGGACCGGAGTACATTACACCTTACAATACAGATCAAGAGAAACCGCGGCGCTATGCACTTGTGGAGGCATTGCGAACGCACTTCCGGCTATCTGATAAAGATATAGATCGCATATTAAAGGATGAAGTGGTAAAAAGATCATTTCACCATCGTACACTTGTTTGCACAATGGAAATGCTTTGCTTGGAAGGAGTAACAAAGGAAAGTTTCTTGAACTATCCATGGTTAATAACACTTGATAGAGGTTTGTCTGGCAAGTCTCTTCCATAACGTGAATTTCTCAAAAATGTTTAATTTCAGTACGTTTACAGGATAAACTTGCGCTGATAAAAACAATTGCACTACGTGATCTTAACCACTTCGTGCCCTTCTTACGTTTGACCCTGCCACGACTTCGTAAAATTGTGTCTATTATGAAAAGGGAGGCGAATGTGGTACCGCAAGGAAATCGCGTTTATTATATTAGCGAAATGCTGAAAACCGATCCTAAACTTGTCACAAAGTATTTGTCAAAACGTCTGTTCATCCTGGAAATGCCTTTCGACATGCTGGAGCAGAATCTGCAACATATGGTAAACTACAATGTTTCTCCTCAAAATATTTTGAAAGATCTCTGGGCTTTTCGATACACGCCTAAATCTGTGCAACTACGTTTGGAGCGAGCGAAACGAGCTAAGAAAGACAAAATAATGCCTTGGATGGTTCGTTGCCCGGAGCCTATACTGCAAAGGTTGGTGAAATACTATCAATTTTATAATTTTTTTTAGAGAACAATTATGCGTACATACATACATACGTGTTTATCACGCTGCTAAAAGCAATTTTTCCCCTGATTTGTTATTCAACGGCATAACAGATCATTCAAGCTCACGTTAGACGACCTTGCTGTGCTTGGAGAGAAAAAAAGTGTTGTGGAATATGTAGCTGAACGTTTGGGATTCGATGTAGAAAGCACACAATGTATAATGGCACGGCACCCATCTGTTATGCGAGTACGCGTAACAAAGGTAAGTTCAAATAATAAATAGGTAACTGAATATTATTTTTAAAATATCTTAGGTCAAAGAGGTACTTGACTATCTTCTAAATGAAGAGGGTTTCACACGCCACGAAATTGCAAATGTGCCCCGTATTTTATGCCACGGTTTGAAAACTACAAAGCAACGCATAGAAGAATTAAAGTCTTATGGTTGCCGACCTTCGAGTTTAGTAATTGTGTGTCGTAGCAAACGAGAATATGACAAGTTTGTAAGGATGTGGTTGGAAAATGAAAATCAAATGCACAGACGAGAGGACAAAAATAAAACTGAAGATGCTGAAGCAGTATAGCATGTTGTTAGTTTGAAATTATACTGACCGTTTCGTTTTGTTATCTACCTTTATACATTGTCAACAAATAAACTAGATTTTAAGTTGAAAATATTCAGTTTATGAGATTTATTTAACCGACTTCACAAAAAGGAGAAGGTTATCAATTCGTCGCAATATTTTTTTTTATGTATTTTACCGTATATCTTTGGACCACCTTAACCGATTTCTATAATTTTTTTTTATAAAGGAAAGGTGTTAACTCACAGGGTGTCGCATTCTAATTTGGTTTAAATCCGATCACTGGATCATGAAGAAAACGACAATCTTAAATTTGTATATGAGAATTGAAGCCGGTTTGGTTTTTTGCTTAAAAATTACTCGTTTTCTTTTTGGTTCCGATTTTCCAATATTATTTTGTAACATCCGTTTACGGATCGAAAACCATACGAAAGAAAATTACGTGACACTTCAGGCAGTATAAGCTGAATGGGACAAAGAGTACGTTCACGTATGTCATAATGCGAAAAATGTGTTTTTATGTGACGAGTAATACAAGCCCCAGGCTCGAATCGTCACATACGATATCGTTTCAAATTTTAAACACTTGTCAGTTCTCTTTAAAAAAAAAAAAATCCATTAGCGATTCGACTGCAAACCTCTTGAGTTCATTGAGTCGACCCTAAATATTTATTTATTTATTTATTTATTGGAGTCTATGATTAGTATAATCTTACAGACTATAATAACAAAAAAAAAACATTAATAAACTGTAACATTAAGAATAACATGTACACAAGGTTGTCTTAAATTCTATCCTATTGGCAAAAATGTTAACATTGTACACTTTGCATAAAGCATTAAAATCACTCATTATCCTTATAATTGGTTCATTTAGAGCATAATTAGTCTTACATAGGTCAATCGAAAACATATCAAGTTGGCGTAGCATCCTCATTGGAGCATTGAGTTTAATGCGATCTAATAGGGAGGGGCAGTCAATTTCCCCACTCAGAATATCATGCAAAAACAACAGACCCGAAATAGTCCGCCTACTACGTAGAGTTTGCAAGCTAATCAACTTGCAGCGAGATATATATGGTGGAGTAGGATTATCAAACCTAATTTGAGCCAAACCAAATTTTAAAAAACATTTTTGTACGCGCTCAATCCTATTATGGTGAACTTCGTAAGAAGGATTCCATATTATAGAGGCATATTCCAGTTTGGACCTGACAAACGCATTATATAAAAGCTTTCTTGTATAGGGGTCCTTGAAATGGGCACTATTTCGCTTAATGAAAGCTAATGACGAGAACGCTTTGGGAATAATATAATTGATATGTTCGACAAATGAGAACGCTGAATCAAACACGACACCTAGATCCTTAATTTTGGTACTCAACTTCAGGACAACATTTGAAATAGAGTAAGACGATAGTAAGGGGGAACGAGACTTGCAATAAGTTACAGAAAAACATTTATTTGTATTAAGTGTTAATTTATTACGACAACACCACTCACAAAAATTATTAAGCTCGGCTTGAAGAACACCAATATCAGAGGCATTTTCAATTTTTTTAAAAACCTTCAGGTCATCTGCGTATAACAGGTATTCACAATGTTTAAAACAAGCACTGGAATCATTCATAAAGAGAACAAAGAACAAAGGACCCAAAATACTTCCTTGCGGAACTCCCGAGGTCGCAGTAAAAGGGGAGGAGCTAATCCCATCGACAACAACTTTATTTACTCTATTGCAAAGATAAGACTTTATCCAGGACAGAAAGCTTGAGTGAATACCCAAATGTTTTAACTTTTGCAGGAGTAAATTATGTGACACGCGATCAAAAGCTTTAGATATATCAGTGTATATGGTATCAACCTGGTAGCCACCCACAAACGCTGATATACAATAATTTGAAAAAACGGCTAGGTTAGTCACGGTAGAGCGCCCTGGTACAAACCCATGTTGAGAGGGGGATATTGATTGTTTAATGGCAAATGAAAGTTTACTACTAACAATTTTTTCAAATAATTTCGCAATATTAGGAAGCTTAGAAATAGGCCGATAATTCGAAATGTCACTTTTGTCACCTGTTTTAAAAATAGGAGACACAGAGGTGATTTTCCAATCATCCAAAAAATGACCTGACGCTAGTGATAAGTTAAATAAGAGAAACAATGGCTCGGAAATAGATGCGATGCATTGCTTAAGAAAATAAGACGAGATTTTATGAACATCCACTAGTTTGGAGGTCTTTAAGCTTCTTATACCGTAAAAAATATCATCTTCCGATAACATCAAAGATCCGAAATCTAACGATGCAGGACTATTATTGTAGGTAGCCTCACCACTCGAAGAATAATCAGTTACAAAATTTGATTTGAAAAAATCAGCAAACAAATTTGCTGTGTCATTCATTGAGGATGACTGCTTCCCTTCGTAATGCATGGAAATTGGAAATGCCGATGAAGTACGCTTGGAGTTGATAAAGGACCAAAAAGCTTTTGGATTAGTTTTGATGTTATTTTCGAAACCCATTAGGTATTTGTTATATAAAAACTTGTTTAAACAATTGAAATCAGCCTTATATTTCTCAAACAACACTTTATGCTGCATACTACCACTATTTTTAAAAAGTATATAAAATTTATTTCGTAAATTCTTTAATTTTTTTAGCCTCCTATTATACCACGGTAGTTTATGAACACGGTTGGAGAATGTTGGGATGTTTTCCCTAGTAATTCGTTCAAGTTGAGATCTGAATTTAACAAAACAATCCGGGAGACTACACTCCGAGAATAAGATTTCCCAATCCACGCCAGAAATTAGGTTATTTATATGCTCAAAGTCGCAACGTGAATAATTAAAATTCGACCACAAGGGAGTTTCTTGTGGGCAGGCAGAATACTCATAAAACTCAAGCTCCAGTATGAGTGGGATATGATGCTTATCAGTTGGAGATATTGGACAATCTGACCTGGATAGCTTAAACCTAAGGTCGTATGAGATAAATACAAGATCTAAAATCCTATTAAGCTCATTTTCAAAGTGATTGATTTGTCTTAATTGTAAGCTATAGAAACCGTCTATTAAATAAATTTCACTAGGGCAATTTACATTACTAGGAATGAGCACAGTATCATCCGGAAGGCATGACCACATAATTTTGCTGAGATTATAGTCACCAAGTAGACACAATTGGGCTTCCTTATTTGAAAATGATGATAAATCTAAAATATTATCTACATGGTCACTATATAATTTCTCTGAGCTGTTAGGAGGTATATAGGATACGCAGATGTATAGTTTTGCACCATCACCATCAATAGATACACATAGCTGGTCGAGTTGAGAGTCAGCATTTTTTAGGGTAACGACTGCGGCGCCAATACCAATTTTTACAGCAATGAGAACACCGCCCCCACGAGTGGTATCTGTCGCTGTACTGTCTCTATCCTTGCGAAAGACTGAAAACAAATTTCGGTCGAAGAACTCCTCATTGCAAAAATTCGCGTTAAGCCATGTCTCGACTAAGACAATAACATCGAAATCCGTATGAGTTGTAGCAAGATAAACATCATTTACTTTGGTTCTCATGCCAGAGATATTTTGAAAATAGATTTTTAATGGATTATTATGCGTAGGAGGAACAACTAACTTGGAGGAGGTTGCCCTCCTTGTTTTTGAAAAAAACGGAACTGTCGAATATTAACATTTGTTGGCCAGATTTCTGGCTTCAGCAAATTAAAATATACATCTTCAGGAACTCCCAATTTGAAGTTGATATATTTTAGTGATGTCTCATTTGTATCCTTCTTTACCAATTTATAGCAGGCAATTTGTTGCTTATCAACGATGACTTGCTTCGACACGTAATTAATAATATCGACTTCCGAAACCGTTGGCTTGAACGATGATAAATGGAGCCACTTAAGAGGCGAAAATACTCCCAGATCATTATTTTCATTACGGCCAACCACGATATTTTTCCGCTTGGGCACTTTCTTTCGCGGAACAGTGATCCAATCAGCACCGAGTTGCGGCTGGGTAGATGCATTTAATATATCTGACGAAACAGTTTGCAGTTGTTTTGATGCAGAGGGCAAAGCATTGGGAGTAGCATTGATAACAGCAGTGGAAGGTGAAGATGTATTAGTAACAGTAGCCAATGCAGTTGATAACGCAGTCAGCATCTGTTTAGAAGCTGATGACCAAGCGACAGAAGTGACATTATTCACGTCAGCGGAAGAAGATGAAGAAACATTGTTTGCTGTTATCATATTAGCTGATAATGCAGTTCGCATTTGTTGAGAAGCCGACGGCAAAGCAGTTGATAACGCAGTCGGCATCTGTTTAGAAGCTGATGACGAAGCGACAGAAATGACATTATTCACGTCAGCAGGAGAAGATGAAGAAGCATTATGTGCAGTTATCATATTAGCTGATAATGCAGATCGCATTTGTTGAGAAGCCGACGGCAAAGCATCTGAAGAAATATTATTATCCACCTCCGCTGAAGTAAGAGAAAGTGCATTGTTAACAATCGCAGAACTCTCAGATCTCTCCATAGCCGAGGTTGGTGACTTCGCTCTCCGTAGGTCAGGAAAACCGTTTAACTTATTCTTGTTGTTGTTCACCTTAGCAGTTGATTTAGAATTAGCAACAACATCCTTTAGGGCACCGAATTCTGTACATAAAGTTTTTAAACATGATGAAACATTTTTGTTGTGTTCACAGTTTTTATGATTTATTAAAGCAATTTCTTTATGAATGTCACCAAATTGGTCCATTATTGTGGTTACGATAGAGTCTAAGCCATTTTTATGCGTAGCCATGAAAAGATCCAAAGACCTTGTTAATTTTGCAGGCAATAACAAACACTCTGGGCAAAGATAGCAGATATGCTTATTCTGGTTAAATAGTCTGACATCATATTCTGATATTTGGCCCACACAGCAAGTACGGTGAAATTGTTTTTGACAAAAACCACTGCACGGCACAATCAAGGTATCATTTCGCGTAAATGATTTGCCACACTTTCCGCAAGAGTCCATGTTAAAACCACTAACAAACCAAATAGCAAGAGCAGAAGCAAAACACGTCCGCACTCTAGCGCGGTCAAACGTGCTTCTATAAATACATACATACATATGTGCATGCATACACATACATATATGCATATTAGACTGCATCACTCCCAATAAAAAAATAAAATCGGTACTGTTTTATAAAATCTATGGTATTTTAAGACATCCACCAAAATATTTCCGAAAAATATTAAGATTTAAGCGAGCTGGACCGATTTGAAAATACATCCAAGAATGGAGTTTTTAATGAATAAAAATTGTTTCTTAATGATGTGTTTTGAAAAAATCCCCTCAAATGACAAAGCGTTTTAAGTTTAAAAAATTTACATAGTAAAAATATTAAAAAAAAATATAAAAAAATTTGAACGGAATCGTAATATTGAGATTTTTGATGCTGTTTTTTTTAACTTTTTTCAAAGATTGGTATAACAAAAACTTGATTAACTGAACCTAAACTCTTCCGATTTAGACTTGTGAGGTATCATTGGAAAGGTAGTTTCTCACCCTTTTTATTTCTTTGCTGATAAACTCATGGATGAAAGAGAAAGGTAGGATGAACGAACATCATTCATACATTGAATTAAGATGTGTTGGTATTTAAAAAAAAAATTTTCGTAAAACGTAAAAAAAGCACAAAAAATCGGATTAGTACGATTCCGTTGAAAAGTTTTTTAAATATTTTTATGTAGGTTTTTTAAGCCTAATCTGTTTTGTCATCTGAGGGACTTTTTTCAAAAAGTTCTTTAAGAAACGATTTTTATTCATAAAAAACTCCATTTTTGGAGTTTTTTTGGTGATGCAGTCTAATGTATATACATTCCTACATATACATACATAAGTATATAAATGTACATATCGTTACCTTAATTCCTAAAGGCCCTAAATAACACTTTTTTCAAACTACGTTTTTCACAGATTTTGGTAGGGTATATTAAAACATCCCTTTAATCAAAATTTTAAAAATTTAAACGACGGAGTTACATGCCACTTTTTAAAAAGCCCTACCTGGTTTTGATATACTGTTTATAATGTGTTTTGCTTCTCCTGTAAAATTAAAAAAATTGCTGGTTAGGGCCTTTGTGAATTAAGGTAACGATACATATGCATGTATGTGAATATGTGAATCCCTACACAACAAGTGTTTGCAAGGATTTCATATTTTACGACTCGCTGCAAATGCTTGCGCATCACCACACACAAATAAACCACTGAGCCATTGAACAAATACTCGATGTTTGTTATCCTGCTACTAGTATATTGGGACGGGTTTTGAGCGCAGCAAAATATTAATATCGAATAACACTCTACTTTGTCTGATTGAGGTTTTGTTGTTGCTTTCATCTAATGTTTGACTTCACTGTACAGTCAGTGTCAAATGTAAGTGTACACCTTGTTCTAATATAATATTCACAATTATTTTCATAAAAAATTTATTTCATTAATTATTTATCAAAATATATATACATAAACCATATAAATCAAAGTTTCATATATGTGACCTGGTCTACGGAAAGGGGGCTTAGGTGTCAAAAAATCAATTTTCACTTTTTGGTTGATTCGGATGGAAGATGAGATGCTTTTTCACGTGGTGAAAAGCAGAAAATCCTAACTTGCTTAGAAGTGTACTAAAAATGTAGAGAAAGAAGAGTAAAAATACGACAAAATATAATTTATTTATATATTATTTATATTTATAATATTCCGACCAACAACAACACTTACTCGACCAACAACAACACTTACTGGACGTCCGGCGCGGAGAACAATTAACGAGATAATGAGAAACTGACGAAACGAGTTGCTTACTTTTAACAGCTTTTTCACAGAAAACTAGTTTTCGCACGTAAGCTCCCTTTTCGTAGACCAGGTCACATATATATAAAGTATATAAAGTTCACAAAAATTCAAACCATTTTCATCAAAATTTAAAAATTTTTATTCAGAATTTCTAGAAAATTTTCGAGTATGCAGTTTTGTAGCCCGCTCAACATACACACTAAGTGCAAGTTTGAAGTCGCTGAAAATTACCGTTGATTTTTTAGATATTTTGTAGAGGGTGTTGCACGTTTTCTTCCATATAACGCGTGATCACAAATTCTAAAAAATCAACGGTAATTTTTAGAGACTTGAAACTTGCACTTTGTGTGTATGTTGAATGGGCTACAAAACTGCATACTCGAAAATTTTCTAGAAATTCTGAATAAAAATGTTTAAATCTAAAAAATTAACGGTAATTAGGAGCCACTTGAAACTTGCACATTATCAGACTAAAATTGATTGGGCTATAAAACTGTGTATTCAGAATTATTCTAACACTTTATATGAAAATTTGTTGCACTTTTTTGTAGTATTCTACAAATTGTTAAACTTGGGTTTATATGGGTTTTGTTAGAGAAAGAACTATATTTTAATTGAAAATTCTTAAAAATAAATAAATAAACATAAGTGGCACACAATATCACTTTGAAATGGCGTGCTATAGATATGACCGATACTGTATAACCTAAACTAGGTTTTGTTTCTGGTGTATTTCATGATTTTTTTTTTGTAGCACCGTGCTAGATATACATGTTTTTACTACAGGTTCGGATTCTACGGATAAAAACACGTAACTTTCCCTTAAAACTTTTTTCTCGAAAATGCCTTTTTCAACTTTTAAACTTCGAACTTTAACTTGTTATGGACTCCTGTTGAAAAGTGTAGCAGTTCTGAGAAAAAAGATTCAAACAAAAGTTGGGTATTTTTGCCCACAGAATCCGAATCTGTAGAAAAAACAAGTATATCTGATTTGAAAAAATGGGCTTCCGGTTAGTATAACCCACTTCCGGTCGAAACCGGAATAAAGTTTCCGACAAAGGGTATGTACTTTTATGGGTAGAATCCGAATCTGTGGTAAAAATATGTACTATATCCCATTTAAATAAATGGACTTCCGGTCGAAACCGAAAGTCGGTAATATGACCAAAAGATAGAGCATCCTCGATTTGGTCATTCATATTTTTTCGTTTTCCAATCAAAACATTTTCACTCATTTAAGAAGTTCAGGACGCGACAAAGTTCGAAGGTCATTAAGAGGTTGAAAAGGGCACTTCCGAGAAAAAATGTTCAAACAAAGGTTACGTATTTTTATCCTTAGAATCCGAATCTCTAGTAAAAACATGTATATATAATTTGAAAAAATGGACTTCTGGTCAGTTTAACCTACTTACGGTGGAAACCGGAAGTCGGTAATACCACCAAAAGATAGAAGATCCCCGATTTAGTAGGTGAAATTTTTGCGGTTTTCAATAAAAAATATTTCCTTCAATTTTATAGTTCATTTCCACCAAGCCTTTACTGCAGTTTATGCCTATTCGAAAAGCAGAATACAACTTGGAGGAGGTAGTTGCTCATATTAAGTACAAACAAAAGTTATGAAAGAAACCTTGCCGATCACCTCTTGTTAAAATTATCGTGACTTATCTGAGTGCTTAACTGCAGTTCAGCGTTTGATGGAAATGGGCTATTAGAGAGGACGGACGGGTGTTCTAGGACAGCCAGTATATTTTCATAAATAACACAGTGCAACACTCAAAAAGTGATGGGAATGAGACCAATATGCCAAAAACTCCTCAAATCCCCTCCCCTTCCCGCTCCGTTAACTTTGGAAAAAGTGTTTTTAAATTATACGTTGCCATTGGGAGCTTCTTTCGTCAACTTCAAGTTGGTAACCAACTTTTTCTAATCCTTTGGTACTTTTTCATTATTTGACCAGCTTACTGAAGTGCTGTTGGTCCGATTCCCATCACCTCCAAATTTTTGAAATTTGGTGCACAATGCAATTATTGAAAAAAGATTGCATGAAAATAATTGTGAATATTATATTAGAAACAGGAACTTACATTTGACACCGACTGTACATAGAAACACATATACATTCTTATGCATATTCACCCGTAAATAACAATACATACATACATACAGTATTGGCCAATACAATAGCACCCCCATTTCAAAGTGATATTGTTTGCCACTCATGTTTATTTATTTATTTTTAAGAATTTTCAATTAAAATACAGTTCATTCTCTCACAAAACTCACATAAACTCAAGTTTTAAACTTTTTAAAAGACCGCAAAAAAGTGCAACAAATTTTCACCCAAATTTCAAACTTTTTTCTTAGAAGCGGTAGAATTTTTTTGAATACACAGTTTTATAGCCCATTCAATTTTAGTCTAATAATGTGCAAGTTTCAAGTGGCTAAAAATTACCGTTGATTTTTTAGAATTTTACGCCGCGGATGTTGCGGGTTTCTGCCATATAAAAATAAATTGTGTTTAGTCGTTATATGGAAGCAAATGAGACACAAAAATTCTAAAAAAATCAACGGTAATCTTTAGCGACTTGAAACTTCCACATTATTGGACAAAATTGAATGCGCTATAAATCTGTGTACTCAAAAAATTTCTAGAGCTTCTGAGAAAAAAGTTTGAAATTTAAGGTAAAGTTTGTTGCACTTTTTTGCGGTCTTTTAAAAAGTTTAAAACATTGGTAATTGAAAATTCTTAAAAACAAATAATTAAACATAAGTGGCAAACAATATCGCTTTGAAAGGGGGGTGCTATAGATATGTCCAGTACTGTATGTCCATATTTATGTACTTTAACTTCTTTAAGACTTAAAGTTCTGCTTAGCAGCTTAACCAGACTTCTGAATTCAATAAATTAAGAAGGATTTAAAACATTTTCGATCGAACTTTTAGATTTCTTGGTATACACCTAATTTTGTTTTTACACCGTAGATATGTTCCAGACAAAATCGTGTAAAAAAGACATGAAGAACATAGAAAAAAGGGGATTAGTTCCATATCTAGGGCGGGAGTCTACATAACTTGAGACTGATTCCCTGTGAATGCCGTTCAGGGCCTGTCGGTAAGTTGGTGGGTCCAGAGGTTGTTTAATAAACCTCTGGACTTCGTCCCTCAGTTCGTAGAGATGCCTTCTGACGTGCCTTGGCGAGGTCTCTTCTGCAAGCATGTTGCCAACAACGTCTCTTTATCTTTGCCCCAAGTGCTGCCGGCCAGCGACTTGAGTCCATTGTAGTGGGACAGGACACCACCCTGTGGTACCCCCTTTTTAATTTTACGTAGCTTGCTGGCTTTGTCTCTGAAAATTACTGACGAGTGTCGACCATTCAGGTAATTCGCCGACCACCGTTTGAGTCCCTGTGGGAGTGAGGAGGCCTCTATATCTTCTAGTAGCGTTGAATGACTGACAGTGTCGAACGCCTTGGACAGGTCGAACGCTACTAGAATAGTTCTCTCACAGGGGCGGTTTCGATTAAGGCCACGAGCTATCTGAGTGTTTATGGCGTTAAGTGCTGTTGTTGTGCTATGCACTTTATCGGAACCCATGCTGATGCTTCGCTGGGGTCAGGTGGTTCGTAAAATACGGGAGTAGCAGGGCCTCTAGTGTCTTCGCTACCGGGGAAAGGAGGATTATCGGGCGATAAGACTCTCCTTTGTTGGCTGGTTTCCCCGATTTGAGCAGTGGGACCACTCTCCCCATCGTCCAGATGTCTGGAATGACGAGAGTGGCCATAGACAGGTTGAGGACCTCCGTTAGGTACGCTACTCCCGCAGGACCTAAATTTTTCAGTATCAACATGCAATAGCTTTGGAGGCTTTCGCATTCTCGATTACTACCCTTACCTCACCGCTGGTGAAAACAAGAGGTGTGCAGCCTTCTGGTCACTCGACGCTTGGCTTTATCCACGGAGGATGCAGAATGAACTGCCGGCTAAAATAGCTCGCGCATCGCTCCGGGTCCGACGAAGCATGGTCACCAAAGTCTATTTCGACTCTGTCGTCACGCTTATGTACGTTCACAAGCTGCCGAATCTCCGCGTTGAGATTCCTTATAAGGGGATTTCCGGCATCGGCCCGATGAAGGTTGTCACGCTCATCGGCTAGAAAAGCCACTTCAGCAGTGAAGTTTGGAAGGGGGTCCGTAATGCATCCTGCCGGTACGCAGCGAGCTGCAGCAGCAGTGACAACCCTGCGGAACTTACGTTCACCAAGGTGGACGTCGGTTGGTATGGGCAGTGCAGTGAATTCCGCGAAGCCTTTCCAATCAGCTTTAAAAAAGTTGATATAGGTCCGGTGATCCACGGAAGTAAAGTCGGAAGGTTTATCAATCGAGATGACTATGGGCAGATGGTCTGATGCTAGGGTCAGATGACAATACTGCACGGTGTGGTGCGTGATGAACGCTAAACCTCCACCATTGTCTCGCTCGCGATCTCGACGGTGCACGTTGTATCCGGCGCAATTCAACAGGGTTGAATCCACCCGTCAAAGGCATTGCACCTGACCGAGGTGGAGTTTGTATGCAGTCGTCTCTGGCATACGCAGCTGGTGTAAATTTCTGGCCCTGAGTTAGACTCTATACCAGCCCTGAGCAGAAGGATACGGAGCAGATGTAGCCCTAGAATCGAGCAACGTTTGATGGATTTCGCCGACCTAAACGGGGTTAGATCGCCGAAACAACTGCCCTTGGTCGGGTAAGACCCGAGTCCTTCCGGTACGTAGAACCGGCTGTCATGGGAATGAAATGGCGATCTATTACTTCTCAGCTTGAAAAGGTTGGCCACATCCCTTAATTTTGGCAATATCATAGTACTCTGAATATATGAAGCATAAGATGAATAAAACAAAACAACAAAAATCAATTTCAAAACCGGAAAACTGGCTTGATGCATTTCTGAACGCGCCCCTACTTTTTTGTATCTACTCGTATGTACCACATATTTGAACGCAGCAGAAAAGTAGCATTTACGTATATGCAAATATATAATTATGCCTAGTTTAAAACAATACTCTTACAATACGGAATATGATGCTTACGACGTATGCATTGCAAATGACATTTTGGAAGTTAGCCTTACTTCATAACTTTCGATAACTAAATTTTTTTACGTCTGAATTTATTTCGACTCCTGTATTTCTCATAATTTTAATTTTCGTCTCTTTCTTGAACTTTGCCTTACTTTTTTGCAGGGAGGGGAACCGGATGAAAAATTTCGTCGGTTCGGTTCAGCGGTTCGAACCGTTTTTGCACTTTTGGAGTGGTTCGTCAAAGCGGTTTTTTGGTCTTTGAACCGGGGCTTCGGTTCGGTTCAACAGTTCGGAAATCATAAAATGTAACGCGCCAGTTTATGAACAGTGGTTAGGTTTTCGGTTCGAATCAAAAATTTGTTCGATTAATGGTTCATGGTGCCTTTTTTGTCATCATTTATTCATTATGTTTATCATTTATTTCTTCATCATCACATTTGTCTTTATTACATAGTTTAATTACAAATACGAAGTGAAATCAAATGCGAAAACAACTGAAATTGAACAGATGGCAACAACAACTATACACAAATACGTAAATTTTTAAACGACGATTTTGGCCGTAATTTTCAACCAATATTGAAACCATAAAAACTCCTCATCTATAGAGAAATACCTTTCCAATGGTTTTCAAATCGGTTCGGTAGAATCGCCAAACGAACGCTGACAAAATTTTTATTAGCGTATTAATATATTTATACCTAGATTTGGGAAATGTTTCAGAAAATTTAACAATCTCGTGTTGTTCCATCGCAATTATCAGGAAAACTCATTGAATATTTTCAATACATATTTTTCTTTATTTAACATCATAAATATGCGATTTTTTCAATACACGGATTAAATACACAAATAACTTTTTTCGCTGCAACTATTCGTTCAAAAATACTTTTTCTTGGAGATATTTGTAAATAATTTTTGCCTTGATTTCTCGATTGAAATATCTTTTTTTGGTTTAGAACCCCTTTTAGCATCATTACCGATACACACCTAAATACATATAATATTCGTGTATGATTGAAGATTAGCGTTTTGAACAAGGCAACAGTATACATTTTGTATGTATGTATGTATGAAGGTAAATATGCATTTTGTTTTGTATATAAAATTAACAGATAGCACTTACTACTAGTAGTACGAGTTTTTGTGCTTCGATAATGCCGTTTTCTTTTTTGTTTGCTGGCTTTAATGCTAAACTAAATGCTAATATGCTTAAAAATATATATTTTTTTTTTAAACTAAAAAGTTAAGTAATTATTTTTATAGTCGAAATAAAGAGAAATAGGAACTAAACTAAATGGTAGTTTCCGACTTGTGAAATAATACTTTACAAATAATAGGTTTCTTGTTTTAGACACGCTTTTGCCATTTACCCTTTCAGTGTTTTTTAAATGAGTAATTTATTATTAAACTAAATTTAAAGCCTTTTAATTACACACTTATTTGTTGACCAAATGTTATATAAAACTAATAAAAGAAAATGGCAATACCCGTTCTGGGGCCGGAAGAGTGGCGCAAGCATTTCCATCTTAAAAACAGTCACATCATTTTATTGCACTGCCTTTCATTGTTAATACTAATACACAGATTGGTTATCTCATGCTGAATACTTATACTGTTGATTCTGAAGATAAAACATCTAAAAAGTGTACTTGATTTTCTCTTTAGATCCTGCGGTTATAAGTCAAATGAATGATAGTTACTCTTCCACAGAAGGAACCTATTTTGAATAGTTCATTTCATTGTGAAGTCGGCATTAACGTCTTTGCCTCATATTTTGAGGACTTTTGATGGAGTGCCATCCATTTGTAGCTTTCATAAAATTTTGTTTCCCAGATTTGCTTAAAAAAAATTTAACTTGTAAACATAGTAGTGTCTTTTTTGAATGAAATAAAATCTATATTGCAATTCCACAAAAAGCTCTTGCTGCTAGCTCCTTCTTACTCTTAGATTCTCAAACAATCCTAGCTACACCTAACACATGCATTCATATGCAGTACATTTTATAAGCATACAATTAATTTTACTATGAAATAATCGTAAGCTCGCTCTCAACAAGTGCATTTTTAAATTTGGTTCGACTTTATTTCCCGTTTTTTGTACTTTCGCAAAATCAAAGTTTGCTCGCATCTGTAAAAATATCAAATCTTGTGCTCTCACAACTACAACTAGTTACATAGATCATTTCTTAATCATTGGTTTGTAAGCGTGTCTTAGCTAAGCTTATTTTCAAAATGGGAATATCCACTTAAAATTAAAAACGTTTTACAAAATGCTTTCAAATTTATGACATTTACAAATATAGTAAGCTTAACAACTTGTACTTTTTTTCGTAGCAATACATCCATACATTTTTGCACTGAATTTTGTGTTATATGAGCCGTGAGACATGGTGAAAAAAAAACCATTTTCTTTTGCCTTTAATGCTGTGTCTTTTAGTTTTCATATCAGCTGTATTAGCTGCACGCTGAAAATGCTTTCAAACTGTAAACATGTCATTATATTTAAAACGGATGAAATTGCTTTGTCGTCTCTTCTTTAGTCACGTAGCGCTTTTCTTCTCTCCCAAGCCACTTGCATGGACCAAATGCTTAGCGGTCTCATATAACCAATTGATCGATAGTGCTTTTCACCATATAACGCTTCTGGCGTCTCGAAATTCATACCAATTCTCTCACTCAGCGTTTTGTAGAGTCCACCAGCGGTTTGGAAGCCCTCATCAAACATGCCCTAAAATAAATAAATTTTTTGGTAAAATGATTTTTTAAGTTTGTGTAGTAAAATATGCATGTTGTAATATGTGAAAATACACATTTTGTATGTATAAATTCCTTATATATGTCCTTCGAGATAGAATAACCTATAAACTCCACTAAGGACAAAATTGGTTAGTGATTATCCCTTGTAAAGAGAGAATTGTTTAAGCACAGACATTGGCCAAAAATATAAAACAAATTAAATAAAATTATTTTTTTTCGAATGACGTGATCTTTTAGGAATGTTTTTCGGATACTAAAAACACCTACACACAAAAAAAGGCGTATGTGCTTTTAACCAGATCCACCTACCGACACGTACTTCGATCCACTGAATCCGAATCTGAGGCCCGTTTGACTCGTACTCCTAAATTTCGGGTTATTTGCGAAAATTGTGAAAAAATGGCAATAAATTCGAAATTTACTAGGAATTTTGAGGGTATACGAACGGACCTCAGATTCGGATTCAAAGGGTCGAAATACCAGTCGGTTGGTGGGTGTTGTTAAAAGCACACACCACTTTTTTTTTATGTGCCGGTGAAATTAGCGAAAATGGATGTAATTTTCTATACGTTTCCGAGTACGAAAGCCGCACTGTTTTTCGGATACGAAAATTGAAGACCTTTCTGTACTTTGCTTACGTTTCTCTGCTGGCTGGGGTGTGAACGATGCATACATGCGACAAAATCCTTTAGAAATGAACATTAGGGCGGGTCAATTTGTACGGGAGATTTTTTCGACTATACGCGTATAGCGCACAAGAATTCTACGTGTAGTTCTAAGTAAATTTGCCGTAGAAAACGTGGGTCTAAAATCAATTTGGAATTTGCCAAATCGCGAAAATAGGTTTCTTAGCATTTTATTGTAGTGTCGTAACGAAGTGCATACATTTTGTATAAAAACATGCTAGAAGGGGTTGTTTTCGTATGAGGAATCCATTTCTGAACTTATCTTTTTCTTAAAACTTCCACCAGAGGGGCAGCAGTGAAAAATTTCACATATTCTTCGAAACCTATTTTCGCAATTTGGCAAACTCCAAATTGATTTTAGACCCATGGTTTCTTCGGCAAATTTAAACGTAAAATGTTATACGCGCACAGTAAAAACAAAATTACCCGCCCTAATGTACATAGTCACCATTACAAAATGTCGTATGCCGAGTTTCCATTAGGCACGAAATGACAAAAATTGTAAACCATTTTCAAAGAGCCATGCGAGAATCAATAGCTATTTACATTCATATATCAACGTAAAGACGTATTGGGTATTTTTGAATGCCAACTCTGTCATTAAAATTTTGGTCATTTATTGGTGAGTGGAAATCCGACGAAAACGATACTTGAAAAAAAATCAAAATTTATTTATTTCTTAGAAAATTCATGAAGAAAACCGCTTTTAAAAAACTCATTTCGGGCGTTTTGTATTGATGACCATGACATACATACATAGTTTTAACCTTTTTATGTATCGCTTCTTTAACCATGTTGTGAACAAATTTATGTATTTTTTTATTGACTAAAATTTTCAGCTAAATAAGCTGCCGCATACAAAAATAGATGTGAAACTTTCAAGTGCCGAAAATAGAGTTTGTATGCGTGTTCTTAGCTGTCTCGAATGTATTTTGGATAATTTTTCTAAAGCAATATATAAAATGAATTAAAGCTTAAAATATTTGTGGTTACTTGGTTTTTTTTTTTAATTATGTAGCTAATAATTTTAATACTCTTCAAGGAAACGATTAAAAGAATACACGTAGCCGAGGCTATAAGACTGTAGGTAAATTTTAAACTTTAGAAATTTCACAGCTCAACAATCAAAGACGTAAACTTAATTTTGGCCTCTAGATTACGATGCCGCTTTCAGAAAATCCGTATCACGTCAAAATTTTGAGATATTTAGGAGGCAAGTTTTAGAACTCTGACGGTGAAACTTTCGTCGCTTATAACACTGTGCTCAGGTTTTGAACTGTTTTTGAGCAAAGGTTTTGGTAGCCGACCTTACTTAATTGGAACCTTCTTAGTTCAATGGCGTCCCCCGTTTTGCCAGATTAGCTCCAGTTTTTGCCATAACGGTGCTTGAAAATTTGCATAACTTTTAACTTTTTTGTTAATGATTTCCTCAGTGTAAGTTTTGATATCACCTTAACTATTTCTAAAAATCATCGAAATCGGTTCATTACCACATATAGCACCCATACAACTGATTGTTCAGATATGTGGTTTTGCTTTATAACTCATATTTTATTTCGTAATATTTCTTACTTTTATTAGGCTGTACACTATTTCTATTTCACTGTCGCGGTAAGGATTTTCTGAAAACGGCATCGTAATATAGAGGCCAAAATTAAGTTTATGTGTTTGGTCGTTTAGCTGTGATATTTTTGCCCCCCCTACTGTGTTATTGAAGCCAACTTTATCAGAGTTTTTAATTACTAATTTCTAAAAACAAGTGTACTTGTATTACCTAAATCTCATTGTTAAATAAAATACTCAAAAAGAGTTTTTCTAATATACATTTTTTATTTAGCAATTTAATTTTAGCAGTAGTAAAATATCAATAAAAATAA
This sequence comes from Rhagoletis pomonella, assembly GCF_013731165.1. Lineage (NCBI taxonomy): Eukaryota > Metazoa > Arthropoda > Insecta > Diptera > Tephritidae > Rhagoletis > Rhagoletis pomonella. The sequence continues at coordinate 96,089,590 of NW_023458557.1, read as the reverse complement.
CCACAAATATTTGTCGCTTGAAGGAATTTATAAATTGTTTTACAAAAAAAAAAAGTGGCCTTAAGTTGTGCAAACTAAGAAAAACGCATAAAAATTACTCTTTTCGGCACCTTGAAGTATCACATGCATTTTTGTGTGCGGCGAATATAGGGAGAGAGGGCCAGGTTGTGTGACAAATTTTGCACTATTCTTGAATTAATGACAAATTTAAAGAAATCATCATCCCTCCTCCTCCTTTTTGAGTTGCCAAAAGAAACAAAACCCTTTGAAGCGATGAGAAAAGAACGATGCCCCACTCATTTACATATGGTTGTTTGTTGTTAGTGTTTTAATGTGAGCTTATTTTTGTAAAAACTTTTTGATTCGTTTATTATGTAAAATAATAGGAGCTGCATTTTAATTGACTGAATGCAGTTTGTTATAAAAATTTGTACATATGTAACTAGTTTACATGTAGTTTACTTTAGCACTTTAAATATTCTATTAAATTTTTACGAATTATCTATTTTAAAAATAATTTCGTTAGACAAACCAAAAAGCTTTTTATGCATATAATGATTTAAGCAACACAACAAAAAAACTTAGTAAACCAGTTCAACACAATTCTTTTTCTATACTAACAAAAAATGGTTTTGTCTCTTCAGGCTTTTATTTCATTGTACACATATGCATTTACATACATACATATGTATATACATACGTATGTAGATACATAACGTATACGATTAAACGACTAATAACATAATTTACAAAGACTTACCTCTTGTATCATAGTGGCGGCTAAAGCAAAAGTAACACCTGGCCATACCTCCTCGCTTTGTAAAGTGGTGTAATCGGCGTGGCCTGGTTTTTCAGGATCCGAATTAGCAATGAAACCGTTGACTGCACCAATATTGCCGCCGTAGAAACCCATAACATTATTTTTGTAGATTTCTTTTAAAGCTGCACGTACATTCTCCTTTGAATAGACCTGTGAAACAGAAACGAAGGTGAGCAGAAATTGTATTCGGTATGTATAAATTGAACTAATGAAACTCACTTCATAATCGAATCCACATGTTTTCAGATACCAATGTCCACACAATTGATCGGCCATTATAGTGTCCTTGTTGTGCATATCGAAACGGTAATAACTGCCATTCCATAGTTTTTCTTCCAAAGAACGCTTGCCTTTCTCCAATATATCCTGAAAACGAAGGCAATCGTTGGGCTGATCCAGCAGCGTAGCCATTACCGACATGGTTTGCAAGGCAGCGAGCCATAGGCCTGCACAGTAGGCGCTGAAATAAAGGAAAAAAAGGAATGTTAAAATTATATGTTATGTAAATTTCTTTTCACACTTACCTAGGTCCATCCATTACCCAGGTATCGTACGTTTGATCTGGCGATTTCGTATTCTCAATTAGTCCATCATTATCTGTGTCATATTCTATGGTACGCTCCATAATTGTTTTACATGCTGGATACATTGCCTTCAAGTAAGCCATGGCATCCATAAGATAAACTTTGCCGTTCGTTTCATTGATGTACAACGATGCGGATTTGCGATTTTCTGGAAATGGTAAAAATAATGTTTGAATTGAAAAAAAAAAAAATACATTAATCTTTCTAATAAAACTTAAAAAAAAAAATTTCAGGAACTTAAGCACGGATTTATAATAAAAAGGGAAGAAACTCTAGAAATAATCAAACCAACTTAACACCTATTAAAAAAATCTTCAAGTAACATACACAAACATATTTCTCTTACGCTGCTTCTCGTCCGCCGAATTCTTGCGCTTATTATCCTGCGTATATATTTCATACAGACTATCCTTATCGATGAACTCAATCGAGCTGAATTTGCTAGCATTATCCGCCTGTGCTTGCGCCAATTCGTTCAGTACATAATAGTCGCGATAGACTTGCAATATAAATTTCGTATTCAAATCCTTCCAATGATTCACATCATGTATATTGTAACAGTTAATGAGTGTGAATGGCTCCTCATCAGGATCGCCGAGATCATGGGGTACACAATTTTTAATATGGCGTGGTAGAATTTTTCCATCGTAAAGCATTTTACGCGTGTCGGGCAATTCAACTTCAATGGCGTCGCGTATGTCATATTGTAGGCTCACCTGCCGAAGAAGGAATTTTATTAAAGCGGAGATAAAAAGGGTGCAGTTATGTATGCATGAAAAACAGCTCACCTGTAGATTGGGCCAGAGGTGGGAGAGCGTTGACGAAGCATAAAAATGTACATCGTAAGTATTATACATGCGGTACTCGTGGCCCTCTAAATAGCCAAAGCGGCCGTAAGCCAACCTGAAAAAGAAAACGTACATATAGTATTAGTGGTTAACTGTAAATTAAAAAAAAAAAAACAATTAGAGAGCATTATATTGGTTCATATCTTTTAGGTCGTGACATTGAAGACTTTCGTCTGAAATCAGTTCCGTTAAGATCCTAGATAGATCTTCAACCAGATTTGCAGGCGTTCAGCGATTTCCTGATTTTTAGCGTATATCTGAGTAAAAAGCGCTGAACACCTGAAAAACTTAATTCGTTTACTACATACCTGGGGTCATCATAGTTCAATTCCTTGCCGAATGAGGAATCACAAGTAAGCCAAATTGTACCGCCATCCGAAATATAATAGAGTTGATTAAATATGGCGCATTTGTACCAGTCGGGCAGTCCACTAAAATTAACAATTTTTCGAAGTATTTAACATGTTTTCTTATACTTAATACACACATTAATATACGTGCTGATATTCAATAGCATTCAACAACTTACTCATCATTAAGTATAGGACGCTGCCAAGCATCAATCAATTTCTCCCAGCTGCCATAGTGCTTCAATGCATACTCGCATATCTTTGGACCAGCTTCGCCAGACGCATCAAAATATTTTGTGTAGTAACGCGTATAGTTTTTGTGCTTCTTTGGGAAATGTATGTGTGGCATATCCCAAACTAATACGAACTCCAAATCATGACTAGAATTTGGTTTGACTGCAACTTGTGCGCATAAAGCAACACCGAGATCCTTGGCTGGTGAAGGAAAATAGGAAACATATTAATGCAGATGCAGTGTAATACAAAATATGTATTTTATTTTAAAAATAAGTAAAACATGCATTGAAATCACAGTTACATATGTAGCTCTTCCACCATTCCAATTGTTTACTCACTTTTCAACGCCTCATCGCAATGCTTCTCACTAAGATGTCCGTTCTCCTTCAAATCGGACCATAGCTGCTCTCCCGTGCCGCTCGGATCGAACTGCGTGCAGCGTGTAATACTGATTTCGGGCAATACGCGACAACCCAAATTATAGGTGCATGGCATGCCAGCGATCTTCTGTCGTATGCCTACGCCCTTCACATTGCCCTGCGATATGAGCACCGCCTCAGCGCCGCCCTCGGCATCCTGCTTCTTGGTGCCGGTACCATTCTTGAAGGTGAATGTAATGGATACCTTACGCTCCTCCGCGCACACATTCTCCACAGACCACACGAAGACGGCGCATGGCAGGCATGAATCTTTGTAGTCGTGCGGTATGACGGGCGAAATCTGACGACAAATCAGTCGCACGCCGTACGCAGTGAGATCATATTCGGTCCAGGCGCGCGGATAGAGACCTGTGTATGAGCATTTCGTGTCGTCGATGTTGGAGTGCCAGGCATTTAGCGGTTGCTTGGAACGACTGCTGCAATTGGGCATATTACTTGTACATTGAGAGTTGATGCTGTCGAGGGAGCTACGCGGTGGATATGGATTGTTCGGTGGTTTGATTGGGAGCAGGAGGAGGGGAATTTGGAGTTGATTTTGCGGCAGGTGAGCGATTCGAATGATGAGCAAAATGAGGCGAGAAGAGATGAGTGATACATTTATACGAAAATAATTAATGGATTTGATAAATGTGCGATGAAAGTTGATATTAAACGATGAGCAACAAAAGGTAAACGCGAACCAAAGATTCACGCAAAATATCAATCCAAATGCATTTTTGTTTTTGAAATTGGATTACCATTTCCCCAATTCAACATGTGTATTGTAGTGTAGGTGTTGGCGGCATTGAAGTCCGTGGTGCAGAAAATTTTCGGTCGTAGGCAAATAAAATTTAGCACACAAATCAAATTTCGAATAGCGGGTGTGTGCAAGTAAATTTTGAGCGTGTGATTTTGCACAAAAGAGAATAAGATAAAATATGGAAAAATAAATTAAAAAGCACAATTGCAAATAAAGTTGAAAACTTTATCATGTTTTGTGTTAGCTTCAAGGATTGGTTGTTTTTTAAACTTAACAGTAAGACGATACAACTGAACACGAACTTAATACAAGAACATCAAAATACGTAAGTACATAGGTGTGTTATTCTAAATTACAACTACGCGGGGGCATAAACATTAAAAATAGAAAATAAACTGTTAAAACGGTTGGGGCAATATCAATGGACGTTAAGATATAAAATAAATCAGAAGTGGAATACTAAATATTAAAAAGTAACTAGTTCTAATAAACATACGAGGCTTATATCTTCGTTTAAAGTACAACACCGCGTATCAATAAAATGCAAAACCGCGTATCAAGATAATGAAAAAACCGCGTATGTGAGGCTGCATAAATTATTTTCTAGAGAGTGAAAATACTCAGATTTCAAAATGGCTATCTGTTTTTATAAAGTAATCACATTTCTGGCTAGTACATTTCAGGACGAATGGATAAGGATTGAGCCAAGAGCTTGTGTGAGCAAATCCAGTTTTTGGCAGCAAATGAAGGGGCTAGAACCATAAGGGTCTAAGTGACATTTTTGGAAAATATAAGTCATACTCATATTTGTATAGTTAAATATAGTGTGTATTTGGCGACAAAGAGGTTAGTTAATTAACCTGCATTCATTTAGGCAAAAGTAATTTCAAATGCATTTACCCAGAATTTACAATCGACTTTAAACTTAATTATCTCAAAAAAATATCAGACCTACTTAGATCCTTTTGATTGTAACCCCTTCAATGTCTGTTACGCGGTTTTGCAGAATGACGATACGCGGTTTTTTACTTTAAACGACGATATGTTTTTGTGCTTCTATTAGAGAATGTTGGGACGATGAATTCAGCTTGGAACAACATGCATATCATGCCTCTAAAACGTGACAAATAACTCAGCACATCTTCAAGATGCCTTACAAAAGCATTAATACCGAAACTTACCTAAGTTAAAATCGTCAGTATACATTGCTTATGTGGTTATATTGCTAATAGATCTATGAAGTGTATTCCGCCCTAAAAATATGCTTATGTGGAGACTGGACCCTAACTCTGCGAAAAAGCTATCAAAACACTAGCGAAAGTGGATTAAACCAACGCCTTAAAGGTCTTTTATCAACTCAGCACAACATTTCACTAATATTTATGCAGTCCATTAAGCAAAAAGGTCAAATAGCACTTAAAAACTACGCTCTTAATATTCATGGCTTTCACTGAATCCATTGCCCAATTTTTCACTATTCTACGAAAATATTTGTCCCGTTCTTCATGCAGTGTCACATTTATAACGCGTGAGTTGCATACCAGACCGGCTTCGCCATTGGTGGATGGAAAACGGGGGCATCATTTTAACATAAAGATAAAGTTTCTGTTGCTTTTAATTCTAGTGGAAAGATAATCGTAAGAATGGAAGACAAACTGATTCAGAACGAAAAATGACACTGAAGATGGTATAATGCCGAAACCGGTTTGTCTCGAAACCCAATTTGACAAGGGATGACGGAAAATCGTTTCAGAATACATCATACTCCTACCCTGTCGGAAACACAAACAACTAAAAAGAAATTGACTTCTTATTTTTAGACAAATAAAAACTTTCGGCCTAATAAGGACGCTTAAAGAGTGCCTTGGATACTTTTGCGGAAGAAACTCGATCAAATAAGCTAACATCGATATCACCGCTTAACCGAGTAGTGGCTGCTTTTGAAATTTTTGTGAAAGGCAGTTACCAACACGGAGTTGATGCAGATTGGGCAAATTTGATGCGCAAACGAATCTGCAACTTAAAAAAAAGTAACTACGATCGAAATGTAGATTAGATAGAATCGTAATTTTCAAAGATTGATCGAAACCAAAAGAATAAAAACGTAGAATACCATAGTTGCTAAACTGAGATATTTCCGATACCAGTCCAAATGCTGAAGTTTTGAAAGTCTTCTCTTTAAATTTATTGACAAATAAGTACTAAAAATTTTACTTGTACTAAGTTATAATGAACAACATGAAATATTGAATACATGAAATCCTTTCCACAACTGCGAGTCACATTTACATAAGCAAAAGTGTAAACTTTCGTTAGTCAATATGTTCCAGAGTGCTAATTCGCCAAACAAGTTGGGTGTGAGTTGAGGAATTTACATTGCTGCGTACACATTTATATACGACTTCTTATGTACATATGCATAGACGGTTAAATTGGATTTGGCTTGTCGTGACTATTTAGTTAGGACTTTGCAGATTTCTTGCAACACAAACTTTGTATTACATAAGTTGGGTATGCTTGTATTTGTTCACACAGTGCGTATCTATGAAGAAAATAATGCCATTCAATAGAGTTCGGAGCAATAACCGGGCTTATTTGCTAAGAAGCTAAGACAACTTTGAAACTTAAATTTTTCCAAAAGTAATTTTTCTGTATAATCAATATTACGAGGGGCACTAAATAATAAAATGACTCCCTTCTTTGCCATTAGCCTCATTTTAGTCGATCTGACGTTTGCATCATAAAATCTGTAATTTTTATACCCGCGAATACAGATAGATTCTCAGAATGAAAAAGGAAATCGATTTAGCCATGTCCGTCCGTCCCTCCGTTTATGCACAGGATAACTCGAGGAAAAATTAAGATATCTTAATGAAACTTGGTACGTGTATTTCTTTTGAGCTAAGGACGGATGGTATTGTAATTCAAACTATAACCACATCTACCTCCCATATAACGGTAGTTTATATACAGAGTTCTAAAACTGCTATGAATCAGTAAATCAAAGCAAATTTACTCAAAATCGATATACGGAATAATTCCTTATTTAGCAAGAAATTCGAGTATAACAAACTTAAAAAATGGGGGCACTGCCCACTTATGTGACTACATAAGTTCATCTCCGCTTTATCGATTTCTACCAAATACGATTCAATTATTTCATTAAGTCCTACTGTGCATATTATCTAAAATGTTTGAAATAGGGCCAAAACCAATCCTGGTTACCATGAATGGTAGCTTTCAGAAAGGTGAAAAAGGTGTTATCGTATTTCGCTCGCATATGAATATCGACAGCATCGTTCAATACGACAAAAAAAAAAATCGACGTTGTGCGCAAGATGATAATGGAAGATCGCCGAGTGACATGCATGCATACATACATACATATATTGAGATTGAGGCAGCCATATGCATTAGTGCTTCACCATATATGTATACAATTGCACGACAATTTGGTCTTCAAAAACCTACGTAGTCAGATGCGCGTTGCTAAAAAAAGGCTCACCTCGATTGGTGCAGACAAACTGCACAAATTCGCGAACGAAATAAACATAATCTGTATCGAGTCTTTCAAAATAAGTAAAAGCCAACAAAAGCTGTTTGCACAAGAAGCCCTTCGAAACAAATTGTCGCTTGTTCCTTCGCAAGAACGGATCATGTGGCTAAAGTGCCGTTAGGGGAATGTCGCACACTTAACTCTGAGTGGTCCGAAAACCAGGGAATACAACGAAATATACGATAAATGGCCTTTCAGCATGACAATGGGAGCTCCGCAACATCTCACCAAATAAATGATTTTTTAAGCATTCAAAATATTGATTTGCTGGATCATTCGCCGTGTAGTCCTGACTATGCACCTAATGATTTATTATCGATTCTGTACGAAGAACGATTTTCAATGGCAGAAGAAACATTTTCAATGTCAGTAGAAACTGTTGACGCTTCAAAAACCACATTTTCAGGTACCGACTTCCCTGTGGCGCTTGCAAAAGTGTGTAAATCATGCTGGAGAATATTTTTAAAAACAATAAAACCATTTTTCTTAGCAAACTTATTTAGAGCGTCTCATCTGTATGCATTATACATTAGGGCGGGCAATTTTTTTTGACTATGCGCGTATAGCAAGGAGGATTTTATGTGCAATTCTAAGCAAACTTTCCGAAGAAACCATGGGCCTAAAATCAATTTGGAGTTTGCCAAATTGCTAAAATAGGTTTCGAAGAAAATGTGAAAATTTTCACTGTTGCGCCCTCTAGTGGAAGTTTTAAAAAAAAGATAAGTGCATGAATGGATTCCTTATGCGAAAAAACCCCTTATAGCATGTTTTTATACAATATTTAGGCACTTCTTTACGACACTACAGCAAAATGCTAAGAAACCTATTATCGCAATTTGGCAAAATCCAAATTGGATTTCAGACCCATTATTTCTTCTTCGCAAATTTCCTTAAAATTACACGTAGAGTCCTTCTGTGCATTATCCGCATAGTCGAAAAAATCTCCCATACAAATTGACCCGCCCTAACATATGTACATACCTACCAACATATGTATGTATGTAAGTCTCTATTATTAAAACAATTTATACGAAAATTGCTTCTGTAAATGAACCGACTAATAAAAGCTTATCTAATTTTTTTTTTAATTACTTGTTTCTCCCTTTTTTCGTATTTCAATCGATTCAAATGTTTTAAGTTTATATGTATTACTGTATTACTTTCTTCTAATGTAGTTTTTTATTAACAATTATATATTTAAATACATGTGCAAGATTTGAATGCATATGCATTTCTGGCTTGCGTACACGCTACCAACACTTCCATTTACGTTTTTAATGAATCAAATTGAATCGATCAATTTTTAGCTACTTGAGCGAAATACTAAAAATAAATTCAGGTTTCCAGCTGAACACAATAAGTCATGATTATTGAGTAATTAATGAAAAAGAAGCACGCACGTGAAAAAGAAAATTCCGAATAAAATCGGGTAGAAAACTGGAACTGTCAAGGGCAAGGTATTTCCTTAAACATGCAACGTGACGATAATACCCAGACACGAGAAAATCAAATTTAACAAATAAGTACTTCACAAACACATATATATCAGGGTGCCTCACTCTCCATAAAAAAAAAAAATTGATACTGTTTTTCCCAGCGGAATTATAAAATGCATTATATTTTAAGACTTCTCTAAGACGAATATTTCGCAAAAATATTAGGATTTACGTGAGCTGCACCTATTTTAAAATATGTGTTTACATATAAAAGTTTATATTTGGCATTCATTCTAATACATACGTACTGTCGGATTTATTTATTTTTATTTATTGCAATGCTAAAAATGTTATTTGCGAAAATTGAGGTTTCGCGTTTATCGAAAGTCGCGATTAAGGGTACTGTACCTCCAAAAATCTTGTGTTTCGCAAATGAAATTAGTTTTAAAAAATATTTTTTCGAAAAAAATCACCTCATATGACAGAAAAGTTTAAGCTATATCAATGGAATAAAAATAATGCGATATTTAGAGATAGTTTGAAATCGGTATAGCTTGCGTAAATCTTAATATTTTTTCGAAATATTTTGGCGGTACTATTTAAATATATTCAAATTTATAATTTCGGTGGAAAACCCGCAACTCTTTTTTTTTGGTGATGCACCCTAATGTACGTACATATACACCTAATGGCGCTAACGGTGACAAATCCTTACAGAAAATGTGGATTAATAATAGTGATAACATGTTGAAAGGGATAACTAGCACCGTGAATAACATGAATATGTATAAAATTAATATTACATTTATATTACATTTACATTGAGCCCAAATGCGTCATTTGGGCGAGAAACTCCAAATGCGAAGCCAAATCACGCATTTCTCCATACAAATTCACATTTCCATAATGACGCATTTCGACGCATTTACACAAAATCACGAAACAAATGCGTTCCAATTGCCGTACTATTTTATTGAACGCACTCAGAAACAAAAGTTCCACAAAAGCTTTGGTTTGTCTTTGACATTTGGAATTTTTCAAACACAAAACAAACACAACGAAATAAATAAATGTTTGAAATTTGTGTGTAAAAATTGTTAATTTATACAAGAGCTTTACACATTTTTAGTTTAATCAAAGAATAATTGCCTTTTTGTGTCCAAAAAGCGTTAACAATATAATAAATGTAGTGTTTGTTTACATACATTTTGTTTTTGTCTTCCCTTTTCATTTGATGAGAAGTCAAAGCAAATGCGGATCAAGCAGTGTAAACACCTTCAAATGACTGATTTCAAATCACACATTTTGGTCCAATGTAAATGTAATATAAGTGTGAAAAATATGTGTCATCCAACATATGAGACAACAAAAACAAAAAATTAGTTCCAATATGTATACAAATAGTCTAACGAAGACACACATGCATGTTTAGCAAAATCATTATTCACATAAAGTATATAGACAAAGCATGTTAGGTGTAATAATGGTTACGTGGTTAGAGGATTATTGGGCTCAGGCGACTTAGTTAGACTCAATGCGTTTTAGTTAGTTGAAAACATAATCTTGTTGTGGTTTGACTTACCTACTTCTCGAAAGTAAACTTTGAAATATCGTACAACCCTTGGCATCTTTGATTGTCACAATAAATTGATTCGCCTGCACCACGTTGTACTCGTACATGCCAGGACGCATTTGAAACCGACAAAATTCACCGGCAAATCCACGGCCGATGGTACCGCCGCCAATACCACCCAAAGGGACACCATACATTTGTTTGCCATTCTCCATATAGTAATAGTCCATATAGCAGCGACGATTCTCACGCGACACCTTCCAATAGTAAACGGAATACCTAGGAACCAGAGAGGAAGAGAATGAAAAAAATGGAGTAAAATTCTTTTTGTATATAATCTGAGCTGTCACATACACATAATACGATTTCAATTAAATTATGCAATAATTCAGAAGTGGAATATTTAGAACTAAGTTAATAATACATAATTTAACCGAAAAAGTAAAAATTGTTATAAAATAATTCCAAAGTAAATATTCATCTTCTTGATTGGCAGAAGCACAAACCATGATTCTCGCCAACTGACGCAAATTAGAAACGCCAAGTGAAGCCTAGGCTTTCTCCTCTGTTTTTTTTTCATTGCAGAGGAGGCCTTTCTCTTTTGCTACAAGCATCGCGACCCGCATTATATACTTTCAGAGCTGGAGCGTTTCTGTCGACTCATATGCCAAGACCAAACCAGCAGAACCACTCAATATTTTTCTCGAAAACTTGAAGAGCCAAGTATAAAATTGAGCAGCAGCATTAGCAAAAACATTAAACGGAAAATCAATCCCTAGATTACTCCAGAAATATCCGGAGGCAGCCTCAACTGTAGGTCTCCAGGTGACAACTTCAAGGCCAGCGGAACCACTGAATATTTTTCCCGATATTACAAAGTATCAAAATCTCAAACTAATATATTAGAATAAAATTGAGTAGCAGAAGTAGCGAAACCCTGAAACGGTAAGTCAACCCCCAGATTAATCTTAAACCAGTGTATATACTCCATGAATATCCAGAGGCAGCCGAAACAGTAGGTCTCCAGATGACAACCTCATACAAGAAGTTCGGTCAAGTACTTAGAAAATTGTGAGAAGCGATAATTGTCCTTTTTTCCTCGAAACTCCAAAGCAACTTTCGCTTTGTAATAAATACAATACATATGTACATAGTCGAGGCTCATTCATCACTAAATACGATTGCCTATTCATGCAACTATGTCATGTATGTAAACGAAAAGTATAATAGAGGCACGAAGAAAGTGCGAAAGAGAACTATTATAAACCTATTGAGGATGATGTCACGATGAAAATGTAGTTGAAATAAAGTTAAAGGCATAGGAGGACAAAGCAACGACAATGTTGCTAAGGGAGTAGTAGCAACAATGCAGAAACAAGTAAGCTCTTAAAGAAGCATTAAATAACTTTTTATTATTTACAGTTCTTTTCTACACATTCTTATTTACATGTTTTTATAACCAAGGCTGTTTTTCAAGGTCACTGTTACATACCGTGTATGTACATATGTACAGTGACGGGCAAAACTGTAACGTGGTGTAACACTTTTTACTTCAGCCATCGCTATATTTCCAAGTTCTCCATGACTTTCATACTGTAACATCTGCCTCAATTTACATTTTTGTCTGCTGGTTTTTTTATTGTTGATGTATTGACTTCAAATCGTTATGAGAGAGGGAGCAGGGATGTACCAACAAGAATATACAACAAAAGGATGAAAGTCTTTAGAACTTGGAAATATAGCGGTGGCTGAAATAAAAACTGTTGCACCATGTTACAGTTTTGCTCGTCACTGTATATGCTTGTCCACTTTTCAAGATTTTATATGCGAATGTCGTTAAGCGCAATGACATTCACTTGTATGTTGCCCCTTAACGGTCATTAACAGGAGTTGCTAGCGAAGTATGCACAAGGAAGATTTCACTTTAAATTTGTAAATTACATATGTACGTATGTACACACGAATGTCTGACATAATTTGTGTAGCACATTAGGGGTATTCTCTGAGTCTTGCAAAGCCCATGCATGGTGCACAGATTGCACGGATTGCACAGTTAAAACCGGTTTTCGTATGGGACAGCTTTGCAAAACGTGCAATCCGTGCACCCTGCAAGGGCTTTTCAAGACTCAGAGAATATCCCTATTGCTTATTTATGCAGTTGGCTGAACCCATAGAAAAGCTCAAGTTCATGTGTTGAAGAAAAACGCTATGTTTAAGTCCACATGTACAAAATTGCGCTTTGCAGCTGTTTTCAAATGCTTTTAATTCGACACATATGTATGTAATTATAACGGCATTTTATTTTCACATGCGCATGATCACTGCTGCGTAAGAAATAGCATTAAAAATCTACTACCGAACACCATTGCGTATAAGTAATTTATTTTTGTAAATCAAATGTGATGGAGTGTAAAGGGAAACGTAAAAACTGGGACAGGTGGGGAATGATGATTTTGGTGACGTGATCTCAATCACTTCATAGCCTGGACGAGCCAAAACTCGTATAGCAGTTATCCCCCGAATACACTTTGTATTAAAATCATAAGATAGGTCATCCTCCTTCAAAAAAAGGACTGCCGATATTTTTTGGCCTCCGTTAAATTCGCTGACGTTATTTCAGCTTTAGACAAAAAAGGCAAGGCTTCTACATTCAAGCGAAAAAATCACAATGTACGCCAAAATTTAGCGCAGAAACTCTTTTAAACATATGACCTTTAGACAATAAGCAAGTCTAAAAAAATCTGAATTACACAAATCAGATTGGTTTCAAATTGGCTTCCGCAACAACTAATAAATTAAGCATATCAAAATAAGAACAAATTTAAAATTATCTCAGAACATTACTCAAAAAGTCAATTTCTCGCCTATAAAAAATTAAACATAGCTTCTACTTTGTTTACACAGGTCGTGCTCAGCTAACACGACCAGACAAAAGTAAATGCCGGTAAGTAAATAAGTATGTAAATGAGAAAGTAAAGAGCAGAACCCACGTCAACGATGACAAAGCTGCAAATGTCAGCAAAATATTTCAAGCCTGTACGAGTCGCCACCGACGCTGCAAAATGAATGCAGAGCATATGATGAGGGGGCTGCAACGAGTGAAGTGACATTAAAAACCACTTGTCACAAGTGTTTTTCGCTTAATTCAACGACAGATACGATGAAAGGATGTGGGCGGCTGACAGGGTTTTAATTGAAGATGATGAGTGTAACGAGTTTATAGCAAATTTAGTGCTGGTTTTAGGTGCCGATGTGCCGGCAGAAATATATCAACACAGCAGGATGCCGGTGCTAATAGATGTACATACATATAATACACTGTATGTATGTATGTGTACATATATATTGTATCTACTATGTGTAATAACTGAGCCTTGGCTTGGTTTTTAAAGTGTACTTACTCGTATGAAAGGATATACGTTGTCTGCAGGACATGTTATTATGGTTTCCTTTTCCTCCAACATTTATGGCATATCAAATAAATACTAGCCAGCACAGGGCTCAGCATAAATGTGAATGACCAACAGCTTGAGTGGGCTTTTGCGCCTAATTGCATGCTATGCTTACTTAATTAACTCACTTTCTACACCCTGGGACTGCGTCATTTTTTTGTGAATATGAATTATGTTTATTTAAGTTTCTGTGTGCCATTTTGGCGGTGAGGGTTTAGCTCAAATTCGGCAGTTAATTTTCACTTTTTGTATTAAAAACCTGTAGTTAACTGCCGAATAGGAGTCTCGTCACTGTAAAAACGGCCCTGTGGCGTTTTTGTAATTACCAGCTCAAGATTGTGTCAAGTATTTTATTAGAGTAAACGGGCGTGGCTAATTTTTGGTGCCAATAAGGGCCCTTAAAACTTCAGTTTTAGTGGTGGAAATTTGACACAAAAAAACCAAATAGCATCTTCAAAAAGTACATAGTATTTTTTGTACAGCTTACATATGTATGTATGTATATGAACCGAGTATGCCAGTTGTAGTTATAAATGTAAGACTTTGATATTCGAATCGTTAATAGTTAAATAGGTCGTCGATATCTTACAAATAGTAGAGGAGTAGATAGCAAACTTTTTATCTTTTCGTGTTATGTTTGTGTAGATTTTATTAAAAAAAAAAAATTGCAATCGGCATACAGTACTCACTTCATTGAATTAATACGTGCAGGATACAAAACCACATAAATTCATTGAAAAAACGTAAAATCAGAAGCTGCCGTCCCGATCCGACCAATACGTTTTGGGGGCAGCTAGATGCGGTTGAAAAACTACAAGTACATGGAATATCGACAGATCTATTCAAAGCTAGCATAGTAGGGTTAGTAGGGCGAAATTTCTTAGGCCTGGGTCTTTAATAGCTTGTCTTCAAACCTAGCAGATTCACACATACTGCCTGCCTATGCGTCATAGAGAAGCTGCCAATCGTGAGGCCTACGCCTATGGGTAATGATGTTGAGCGTCACTATTAAATCTATCCCAATAAAAGAGAACCTCTTCGAGCCCAAGCTTTTGGACAAGGTGTGCTGCTAACTTGAAACCATACCATATATAGACAAAACAAGCAGCGGGAACGACCCAGATTTTCAACGTTTGATGGATTTCGCCGACCTAAACGGGGTTAGATCGCCGAAACAACAGCCCATGGTCGGGTAAAACCCGAGTCATTCCGGTACGTAGAACCGGCCATCCCAGCGGACAGCTGCTTGCGGAAGAGCCCTCGCCAAGGCACGTCAGGAGGTAAAGATGCATCTTTACGAACTGACGGACGAAGTCCAGAGGTTTATTAAACAACATCTGGACCCGTCAACCTACCGACAGGCCCTGAACGGTATTCACAGGGTAACAGTCTCGAGTTATGTAGACTTCGCCCTGTCAATGCCGTTCTAGGCACACAACCACCTGACGTGGACGGGATAGAACTTTATCTGCCTCGGGAGACCCGCACTACAGTAGCCCAACTCCTCTCTGGCTATTGCAGCAGGCTAAACTCTTACTTGAGCAGAATCAATGACGATGTGCCCAACCAATTCCCGGCATGTGGAGAGTCGCCACATGACTTCCGGCACCTCTTCACATGCCCTGAGAACCCCACTCAGCTGACGCTCCTGTCCCTATGGACAGACCCTGTGGAAGTCGCACACTTCCTCCCCCTAGCTGAAATAGACGACAACGTTGACGGATGAACCTATCCGAGCGGGGCTTAGTAGCCGCTACAACAACAACAACAAAAACCCAGATTTTCACGACAAAGCAGTCTTCGTAACCGGAACGACTCAAATTCATATCTGGCTAAGGACTGCCAATCTAGCCTCATTTCCCAAAACTCCTTGGGGAATTTGCTTGCTATTACAACAACAAACCAGATTTATATGTACGGGGCTAAGGACTGCAGAATTGTATGCTGCTACAACAATAAAGCGGCCGCTGTAGCTGAGTGGTTAGAGATGTCGCGATGCGCAGACATACTCGGTGGTGTAGTTTGCCTATAAGTTTCGATACGACTACACTCCCTAAAAACGACTTGCACTCGACACGACAATCGCAATGAAGACGATAATTTCACTTGGTATCTGTGTATGAACAGTTAAAGCAAAGGCGCTCACAAAGATAAAACACGAAAAACGGAAGAACCCTTCTGCAGTCGATTGGGACAACTGGTGGAACTTGGCAAATGAGAGAACCGGTTGACAAGGTTTTTGAATCTCCGCCCAAAGCAACATTCAACAGAGTCATCTTAAATATACCAACGTTATTTTGAATTCCTAACAATAGTTTAATTTGTTACCATGTGCGATAAAATACATATGTAAATATATAATGTAGCCAAAATAAATATGTATGTTTGCAACAAAGTGAGAATTAACGTATGAAAATACATTATCTTCAATTATTTAGTCTGAGCAATGCCAATAAAAGGTCTCTTACCGCATTAAAATTACAGGCGTGCACTAGACGCGTGCTGACAAAAATAGACGCAAGTGTTTTATTACCAACGGCAGAAGCATCAAGATTTTAGAATAAAATTAAATACATCCATATACATAAGTAGTAGCAGTACAGAAATTTTGGACAGATTGATTATTTCCCCCCACATCATAATATTTCTCTCTTTATTTATTTATTATTATTACGGCGTTGTAGGCCTAAAGCTTAAAATATATATCGTCGTTTAAAGTACAAAACCGCGTATCGTCATTCCGCAAAACCGCGTAACTGACATTGGTTGCCAAAAATTGGATTTGCTCACACAAGCTCCTGGCTCAATCCTTATCCATTCGTCCTGAAATATACTAGCCAGAAATTCGATTTATTTATAAAGAAGAGAACCATGAGCGCTTTTACTCTCTAGAAAATAATTTATACAACCTCACATACGCGGTTTTGCATTTTGTTGATACGCGGTTTTGCACTTTAAACGACGATATAACAAAACTTTATAATTCATAAATTCATAGAATTCGATGGGCAGCTGGAGGGGTGTCGTCCTCAGTCTACTCCGATGGCGCTTTCGCCAAGTGAAACCTCGCCTGAACCACAGGCATGCGACCTAAAGCAGTTTTCTAAGTTCATCAGAAGATGGAGACTTTTGAAAGTTTATAAATAAGTATGATAGCGAATTTTGCAAGAAGAGTTAACATTTGATGCTCTTTTTTCTGAATATAGAAAGATTTTGCACTGTTGTGGAAGTGAACATGAAACTACTTTAAATACTGGTACATACGTTAGCCCCCAAAAATTAAAAATCGAAAATATTTTACATAGCGCACTTTGCAAGTATACTACTCGAATTGTGTAATTCGATGCAATTTTATAAATAACCAACGAACTATACAAAGCTGCGCATGTTGCCACAATAAGCATGCACGATTTAAGGTGTGTCACCATTGGCTGACACGCACAACCATTTCGGGTAAAAGAGCTTTTGTGTGCAAGCAGCAACAGTCATGTTCAAGAGCCACATGCATACGTTAAAATACCCATACATGCATCACGAAAATTCCAGCTACTGTTAAAAATAAATCCTTAAGCAAAATGCATTCTCCAAGTTTCAATGAACTTTGTGGTTGCGCAAGCAGTTCAACTCCATAGCAAAAGGTTTTCCAGTAGGCACACTTGGAAAATACATATTTATTATACAATTATGGAAAATATAAATAAATAAAATCGTCCAAACGTCAGGTTATGCATTTTTTTGACACTGAATGTATATGCACATTTACAAATAAAAATACCCAAATATCGTAAAATATATATGTACATACATACGTACATATCGCACAACCTATTCAAAAGAGTAACAACGAAAAAATTAGATCTGGAAATATAACTGCTTGTGAATCGAACAGATTGAACGCAATTAATACAAAAATAAGATTAACAGTTACATAGTTAGACAATTTATGTAAGTATGCTGAAAGAAATCGACCTATTTTTTTTTTTTTTTTTTTTTTTGTGGCTCCTTTTAAGAGGGAGTGCAATCTGACAATTCCGCTAATGCTCTTTCCTTGTTTGATTACCAAAATCTCGTATATATAATGTATATACCAACATAAGTATTTAACTTGAACCAAATAGTTAAACATAAATTTACGTATGAAAGGTACAAGCGAATAAGTAAGTATTTTGGCTTCAACAGAAAAGTATATACATACATATACATATGTATGTTTTGCATAGGACATACACAATTTATGTTACGCTAGTCATTGAGCTGGAACACCCAATTATGGTACGCAGTATATGTACATATGTCTGCGAAGTTGGCAGTAAATTTGGCGCCAAATTTGTAATTTATGAGACTTTTTGATTGGCGGCAAGTCTTAAAAAGAATATGTATGAAACACCAAAAGATTGAAGTATGTGCATATGTTTCTATTGATCGACATTTCCCTGCGGGAAACGGGGCTAGTTTGTAGCTAAATTATAAATACCCAGCAGTTCTAACTTTTTCTTATTTTTTTTCTTTAGGACGTAACTAACTAATTTTTGAAGGGCGATGGCCGCAAAGTAATGGGAACTAGATACCTCTACATTATATGTTAACTAACTTGTCGCTAACTACTTTTGGACATAAATTATCAATAAAAAAAATTTTTCAATTTTATATTTTTTTATTTAGTTGCTTATTTTGTTTAACAATACATATTTACTTATTCTTTTACATGTTCTTTTGTAGGTGGTCTCATATTTGCATTCGATTAGACCTAACATCAAGTTGATAATATAAAATTTCGACTTTTATTTTATTTGTCCTGAATTCGAAAAAGAATCTGCAAAGTGCAGAAAAAATGTGTATTGAAAGTAATTTTTGTATGAGGATATATAAATAGAAACTTGTAAAGAAACCAAACTCTCTGTAACGTCTGCATGACTCCTGCACAACTTTACAACTAACTTAAAGTAAGTTTTGTCATAGCTAGTTAAAAGTTAGTTATTTATCGAAATCCCGCAAAAAAGCTAACTATAAGTTGGTTATTTTAATAAATTGATAATTTTTTTCTGCAGACATACATACATATGGGTATTTCCAAACTGGCGTTACGTGCGACTTGTATGACAAAATGTTTAAAAAATTTTATAAGTCAAAATTTGAAAAAGGTTTTTCCATATTTGTTTAGCAATGGCCCGTTATTGATTAAAAAAAATTACAACTATTGGTAGTAGCGATTTAAAGATATTAGTAAGCATACGCGCTGGCGTGACATTACGAAAAACAGAAGTGGATTTTGACTTCGATTACAAACTTGCAAAACTCTGCGAATTGGGCAAGACTATTTGTACAAACGTTTGTGTAGTAAAAATGCCTATGCCTTACTACGTTTCAACTAAACATGCCAAATTCGAAACAAATCAGAGCATGAATATGGGTTATCTAAATATCTCGACCCTGGTGCCACCTTTTTTTGCAAAAAGTTTCTGCTTATATAAACAATATATATTATAAAAGCAGTCGAATCGGCATATAAATAAGTTAGATATAGGACTTTAATTAATTTTTTTTTTTCAAATGATCGGATCTAAACCAAATGGGACCACCTGTGAGAGACTACCTTTCCGAAAAAAAGGAATTATCGAAATCGGTTGACGTGGTCCCAAGTTAGACGGTAACATACATAAAAAAAAAATAAAAATTTCCGACCAATTGATAACCTTCTCCTTTTTTGGAAGTCGGTTAAAAACAACAGCTCCACTTTCCTTCTAAGATACCTACTTATCTACAAATGAAGCTTCTAAGTTAATGTATGTACTCTTGAATTTCATAAAACGTATAGTCAAATGTTGTTGACTGATAACATTAAAACTTTTAGCGTTATCAGGCATTCCGCTCCAGTTTGAAAAGAGTTTAACACTTTGGAGATTACGCTAAATGCAATGCACTAAAACTACATACATACATACATACATATGTACATACATTTGTACGTACAAAATACAACATACACAGCCACAGTAATGCACATACGTATGTACATATGTAAATCTGCTAAGCTTAATAGCAAAGTACAAAACTGTATGCTATAAATTAAACAAAAAAAAAAACAGCTGTGCAGCTGCTTTGTTGAAAACATTTTATATTTGTTTACAGTAGCTGAAGAAAAAATGCTGTGGAAGTTAATTTTAAATAGGTGCTATTTTATATTTCTAAATACATAAGTATTGTGCAATATTAAACAATAAACTGATTGATAAGCGCCGAAACTACTTTGCTATGAAAGTGATTGTCAACCACACTCATGGCGCTACTATTTACTTTTAGATAAAACATTTTTTGTAGTGGAAAAACTTTTCGTTATCAGTCGACAGTTCAACAGCATATCGCTGGCGTAGAGTGAAAAGTTCCACTTCAGTAAATCCACTTGTTACGAAAACTTTCTTTTTGATACAGGCAGCAAGAAATTGTTTACAAAAATATCAAATTATTTTACTTCTGAACATTTTCTAGCAGAAAAACGAAAGTTTTCTAAATCTAAAAAAAAACACAGAAAAGAACACATATAATTTTCATAATCGTCGAACTCTACGGATTTATGTACCTATGCATATGGAGTTATGATTTGCTTTGAATACGAACAAATTTTGTTATCAAAATTTTTCAAAATATTTAAAGAAAAAGAAGTTTGGGTAATCACTCCTGTAAAATTAAAATAACCGACGGATTCAAAAATACATTAAAAAAAACATATGAACCACGTCCATAAACCTAGCTGACCCAAGTCGCCAAAAATCAATAAAAATTAGCTAGGAATTAGGTGTCTTTTAGGTGTTAATTAGGGCCTCCAAAATTAATTTAGGTGTTCCTTTGGTTTCCGAGAAATTCGCAAAAATGTGTGGGTCAGCTAGGTTTACGTAAACCTAGCTGACCCATCGTTAAATTTAGGTTTTAAATTTTCCAGATATATGCTGGAATTAGGTGTCTTTTAGGTGTTCTTCAACGCCACTAAAACTAATTTAGTAGCTCCATTGGTTTCCGAGAAATTCGCAAAAATGTGTTTTTCAGCTAGCTCAGCGCTGTTAAGGTAGCTGAACAATCTTAAATTTTTTTTTTTTAATTTTCGAGATACATATATGCAGGAATTAGGTGTCTTTTAGGTGTTCTTCAACGCCACTAAAACCAATTTAGTAGCTCCATTGGTTTCCTAGAAATTCGCAAAAATGTGTTTTTCAGCTAGCTCAGCGCTGTTAAGCTAGCTGAACAATCTTAAATTTTTTTTTTTAAATTTTCGAGATACAAATATGCAGGAATTATGTGTCTTTTAGGTGTTCTTCAACGCCACTAAAACCAATTTAGTAGCTCCATTGGTTTCCTAGAAATTCGCAAAAATGTGTTTTTCAGCTAGCTCAGCGCTGTTAAGCTAGCTGAACAATCTTACATTTTTTTTTTTAATTTTCGAGATACATATATGCAGGAATTAGGTGTCTTTTAGGTGTTCTAGGTGTTTACGTAAACCTAGCTGACCCACACATTTTTGCGAATTTCTCGGAAACCAAAGGAACACCTAAATTAATTTTGGAGGCCCTAATTAACACCTAAAAGACACCTAATTCCTAGCTAATTTTTATTGATTTTTGGCGACTTGGGTCAGCTAGGTTTATGGACGTATATGAACCCGCATGAGTATCTCTGAAATACGGTTCGGTGGGGTTCAAAAGATTCAAGTGTTTTGTACTAAGAGGTACAAATATCAAAAAATATGACAAACACTATAAAAAGTGGAATCGCGATAATTCGTAACCAGTTAATTCGAAAATCTCAATACTTGATTGTTAAAAGTTCGTTGGTCCCTTGAAAAAAAAATTTTGTTAATTCGCAAAATTTGCATACAAATTGGTCCCCTCGTTGATTAATTTTTTTTGCCAATGCAAGTCATGTTCAACCTCTTATAATTCGTAGTTCGTTGCTGATATCCTCTTGTAATTCGTAATGCAACCCAAAATTCTATGCAGGTGTACTTCGAAAAAATAAATGTTCGAAATTGTTTACATTTATGTGACTCGAATCGAAATTTTCTCCGTTTGGCAACTTTGGTATTCTGCGTTCCGTTTCCTTTCGATTAATCTTCGAAATTTACGATTATACCTATTCTACATTTCGATCGTAGTTCCGTTTTTCTAAGTTGCAAATTTGTTGACGGAGTACATTTCAATTGTTATTTTCGTGGGTTTAAATAATACAATTTTATAAAAAATTTAAGTAGAATATACTGTGCATGATTGTAAAAGTCATCATAAATGAATTTTCTCGATTTCTGTGTTTTCGCGAGCGGTAATACGGGAAATACGAAAAATTGGCTCAAATAATGGCAACCAAAAGGGATATTGCGCGACGTTTTCAAAGTGGAAGACCAGGCGTTTTTGTTTACATTATCTATAGATAAGACTGTGAAATGCACTGAATACAATTTATTCTTTTTATATAAAATTAATAGATGTATGTACATAGATACATACATACATAAAATATGAAGTTAAATAAAAAAGATGATTTTATTATTGCACTCGTTTTTACTAACTTTTTAAAAAGAGGTGCGTATGTTGTCTCGAATTCGATTTGCTATGGAAAGATAAGCTTTGTTCTTCCCCTCCTCCTGACGGCTTTCAAAATGGGAGTCATTTGCGTTCAAATCTTCCACTCTGTAGTAAATGCAAATGTTGTGGAGTGCTCAAACAACGTTTATAATTCCACTGACTGTAAGCGATGATTAATACAGTTCAAGATGAATTCCTTATGACTCTTCACTCATCTGAAAAAGATCAAACATGCCCCTAAATCTCCGCCTTTCAACTTCCGCATCAGCAATCTGGGACTCGTTCTTCTCTTCAAGCAATAACGCCGCGGCTACGGATTTCATTCTTATAATTATGTATCCACTTAAATTTTATTTTTAAATTACAGTGATGCTAGGTATATTTAGTTATTTTAAAATATTTACAAACTTTAACTTCATATGCTGCTATAGTTTGGTGGCAAATATTTCTTTGTTTTGTTTCGATTTCACACATTCCTAGGCAAACAGCTGATTTCGAAAGATGTTTTCTCTCTACCTCTTCTTCTTTCGTTTCGATCGTAACGCAGAATACCTAAGTTCGATTCCAGCGCAGCGGAATGCGGGGACGTAATCGAAATGCAGAATAGGGCTGATTTTCCTAGTCAGGTAAAATCGTCTAATATGCCAGCCAACGAATTGCTGGTATATTTAGACGTCATAATTATACCTAGTAAAACTATTGAAGAATGACTTCTTTGATTATAAAAATTTCTAGCGTTGCCGAAAGACGCAAATCTCGCATTGCGTATCGAGAAGTGCAAATTTCTGACAAAGAAAATAGAACATTTAGGTCACGGTAGAGACTTGTATTCTAAAATCTGAGTTCGTCTATAAAGGATCAGTATTTAGTAGCAACAAAATACAATTTTTTATTTCTATAATCTATTGGAAAAGAGCTAATTACAGTTGCCCTGCAGTGGCTGGATAGAGCGAGCTTTATCCGCGTGGCGGTTGAAAACGTTCCACAAACATACATTTGAAAACATAGCACTGCTTGTCTGTAACATAATTTTGTTTAAATTCCCCAGAAAGGTTGTGAAAGTTATTCCATTTGTATTCAGTTGAATGTTAAAACCTGAGTTTATACTTATGTACACGGAACAATTTAATAGACGTGAAAATGATGATTTCAATACTCGAAAAGTTTTGTTATATTCCCTAGTAAATATCACAGTGAAAATCCGAAACTGACTTTACCGACAACAAACAAATCTGCACATTTTCCATTAGCAAGTAATGCTCGTAGCATTGCTACCCCAATTCCTACATTCTAATATCTACATTACTCATTTATATATGTAAATGTAGGTATATAAATACATACATATAAATATTAAGCTACTACATTCATTTTACTCAAATAATTTTTAAAAGTGCATGCTTCGCAAAGCAATGTAAATCAAACCCAAGTAACTATTTACTAAGCCAACGCGATTATTTACAAATGCACAAAATAATAACTTGGCTTAAGTATTTGCTTGACTGACTGCCCTAAAAAACAAGTATGAATGTGCTCACGTGGGTATTATAAAATAATATGTTTACATACATACATATCAACATACTTACATATACATATTCATTGCTATTCTGTATTTAATAGTGGGTTGAAAGCAAAACTGAAATATTCTGCATTCATGTGAAGCTTTTTTTAAGGGAAGCGACAAGGATATCATGAATATTTTTGATTGGATGCAAAATTTTTTTGTCCGAAAAAAGAAAGGCGCTGATGTTACTTTTTTTATCCGTTAAAAGGTTTGATAGTTGCACCTGCTGAAAGCATCGCAAATATGCCTTTTAATATGAAACAAAGGCTAAATGATTGTATTCCCTACAAGAAGAGGGACAGTCATATGATTGAGATTTGCGGTGGTGAGTACAAGGACTTACTTAAATTATATAAGAGAGAAGTACGAAAGGCAAAGAATAAATCCTGTAGGGCTGTGATAAATTGGAGAGAGATCAAACTAGGTGGGCAGGCTTAGGAAACTCCTAACTAAGATTCCACGCCTAGCCTTAAACGTAAGAGTTGCGGGGACTGGACCAATTCAAGCCACAGCTGCCAGAAGAGCTGGTCGACCCACTTTCCGTGATGTGTGGCCTCGACAGACCTCGATAGTGGTGGAAGTATATCGGATAGCATTCCGACAATTGCTATAGCTTCATCCAAAGTAGAATTGGCTATAAATAGTTTTGAGCCCAAGGAATCGCCGGGAGTAGACGAAATATTCCCTGCCTTGCTTTAGAGGGCTAATCACCTGGTGGTACCATGTTTTAGGCTGAGCTATGTGCCGGTACTGTGGAAAGAAGCGATGGTTGTCGAGTTTTCTCCAAGGCATACATCCCATAACTTCCATTTCATTTCTCCAAAAAACGCTGGAAAAAACACTTTGTCGCCAAGCATCTTGACCAAGGCACAACATGCGTACACTAAGGGCAAACCCACAGAGAAGGCGCTAGACTCGCTAGTACAATACTTTGAGAAAGCTTTAGAATACAAGGAATATTTTTTGGGGTTTTCTGGATATTGTCGGAGTTTTCAATAATGTCTGAAGTGAAGCTATTTTGAATAGCATCAGTGGGGTATATAAATGATTTGATCGGCCAAAAGTTAATTTTTTTTAGGTGAACGCCAGTAAAAAAGAAACTGAAGAGCAAAAACTATTCATAAGGAAGCAATGAGCCTCAGCCCTTTTCTTTGTCAGTGTAATAAGGGCCCCACACGGGACAGTCGAAACTTGATTTTCATTTTCAGTGTTAGGGTACTTAGGGCGAAGCAATTTTTTCCTAAGGTAATATTATATCCTTGAGCTTTTGACAAGTGGTAAGGGCTATGGATTTTGACGGAGTGAGGAAGCGTGTATACTTTTTAGATAATTTAATAGAAACTAGTGGTACTGTAACTATTGTAGGTAAAATTAAAAACAATTGCCGTCTTCACATCTTCCGTTTATCAGGTTATCTGGCTAAAAAATTATTATTCCCTAGTGTGTTTTGTTTTTGCAAACTGAGTTAAAAATATACATAACTACATAACCAGATAACCTGACAAAGAGGCAGGTATAAATACCCTATATATGATTAAAATTATTATTTTTTCGGGGTTTACCGGCAAATTTTCACTGCATCAAATACCTACTTCTACCTTCTACACGATTTTGAAAAAGCTGCTCACGAATGACTTCATTACTAAAATGTTTGGGAGCCTATCAATCGGGAATCCATCGCTAAGCACGTACCTAATGGCTCAACGCCGTCCAGATTAACCAAACCTAACTTGCACAATAGTTACACATTTTTGTTGTTGTTGTAACAGGATACAAATTCCCCTAAGAGTATTTAGGGATGTTGCTGGAGTGACCGGATATGAATCTGGATCGTTCCGGTTAGGTAGACAGCCGACCCTATCCTGCCTTAAGGCCAGTATGCAGCTCTCAAGAAAAGCAAAAACTCCATATAAAATGACGTACAAAAAATGGCTAAGAAATTTTCTTGTGTAAAAATTTCTTGCGCCAGTACGCAGTTCTTAAGAAATGTGCTACGATTTCTACTACGGTTTTCTAAAGTTTTTTGTGAAAAATGAGCACAAAGCATGCTTGCAACATAAATATATGGCCCATTCCATTATTTCTTGAGGAAAGAGTGAGGCAACAGGCTGGTGAAGTATCAGATGTCAAAATTCCTTTAACACACACACACACGATATAATCAACTTTTTTCTTGACCGTTTTCTTCAGAGCTGTATACTGGCCCTTACTAACAAAAATTCTGAACTCGTTAATAAAAGTACTCGCATCAGTTCTTATGAATACAGTTTTTAAAATTTTCGGTGACACAATATTCGGTGACAAGCGGAATAGACCATATAACTTTCAAAAAGAGGTAAATCTGATCAGACGAATATAGCACATAATCGTATAATGCAATATCTAAATGCTTTCGTATAAGATGCAAAAGATAAAAGATAGATAAATTCCGCGAACAATCAGTAAAATAAAGAGGAAGTTAAAAAATCTGTTTCTCGACGTGGGTTTGAATTTTTATGTGTAACACTGTATCATAAGAAACCAAAACAACACTTTCCTCTATAAAAAATCGAAAGCGAATGAAATCAACAAAAGCACGCAACCCTGCCTTTCGACTGAGGAGACTATCGCGGGTAATACGAGTATAAAGTAGGCTTGTGGAAAGCGAATTCGTGACGAATTTTATTGAGCTAAACGCAAAGTTGTTCCTAATATCGTAAAGCAAAAGTATCCTGCCATACACTAGTAAAAATTCGTTTCACTATACAAACACATACACACATATGTACATATACATATATAGGTATGTACATATTTATAAGTAAAAGCATTTCATCGACTTGCTGTCGACCAGGCGTCACGTTTGGCCTAAATACTGGTAGTGGTACATTCCAGCGCTTTCAGGCTGGCGACACTGTGTCCCGTCGACCAGTTATGGCGCGCGCATTTTACCCTAAGCTTTTGACACATTTTTCGTTGTGCCAAACTTCAACGGAAGAAGGACGTTAATGCAGAGTTGCAGTTGGTGAGTACCTACGAGTTATTTTTGGACTTCAAACAATCAAAAATACCAGTAGGCAACGCTTTACGAATATTACAATGGATTTTAAGTACACATAGATTGTAAGCCTAAATATATGCCTCGTAATTTGGTGGGGGATCATTTACGGAAATATTCTCTGTATGGCAGATGGCCGCTGTGGTGTAGTTGTTAGTAGTGCGCGCGAGAATTCCGCAGTACCTAGATTCGAGCCCAGTTTCCGAATAACATAAACACATTTTTTTTTTTTTCAGCAGGTTATGGTAAATTTCCGTGTGTATTCTGCCATGAAAAACAGCTTCTCATAAAAAAAACAATCGCCGTTTGCATTCGGCGTGAAACTGTAAGTCTCTGCCTTTTGTGTGCAAACATCAAAGCGCACGCCACAAATCGGAGGAGAAGCTCGGCCAAACACTTACATATTGTGTAAGTGCCATTCTATTATTATTATTAAAGAACATGGTGGAATAATAACAAGGTGTTGTCAGTAGCGACGTGTTTGTTGTGATTTTGACAAGATGGGCATGCTTAATTTCAGTGCTGCCGATCTTAATTTTTATACTACTATTCGTTGGGAAATAGTATCTAAAATAATCCATTTTAGTAATTCGTTTTATCGCGATTTTTAAAGAACTTGGTGTTTTCAGAACAATATTAATATTTAAAATTGCTGGATTTGTATAATTTTTGTCCGCAAAAAGTAAAAACTAAAAGCAAACGTACACAAAAATCGTATCGAAGGCGATTTTTTATATTAAATAACTTTTGCTGCATTGTCATAATATTGAGCCAAATGAACTACTGATACACTAGAATAGAGTGGCTGCATGGTTAAATTAGGAATTCGCTTATATTATCGATATTTATTTGTTATAATCTGTTTAGAAAATCATTTACAGTCTTATAGAAAATCGCCTTATTTTACGGCTTTTTACTTTTTTAAAGTTACAATATATGTCCAAGCTGTGTGGAGCTGCCGATACAAACATATATTCAGGCTTACAAGCCTGTAATTATACATTTTTCTACATTTAATTTGAAATAGTATGCACCAACGGATTAAAGGTAGTAAATAATTAGTACCTTTTCGAGTACTTTAAAATGCGTGACCGGAATAGACCTGCCGAAAAAGTGAGGTTAAGTTATTGACAACACCTTGTTATTATTACACCATGATTAAAGAAGTCGTAAAATGTCATAGACTATGTTTGCTTATTTGAGAATGTTTGTGCGTTCACACATCGCTGGCTTTGAGTGAAAAGCTTAGCAGCTTTTTTGTGGAAATTCAAATTGTGATATATTTGAAGTTAAAAATCGTTTCCAGAAGGATTAAGGGCCGATTTCATAATAAAATTAAAGAATATTTTAAAATTTAAAGGATGCTTCATAAAGCCACTTTAAAGATAAAGGTGTCCTTTAGTTAAATACCCAAAATGGAAATTTAAATGACATAAAGGTACCTTTTGTAAGAAAAAAAGTTTGTTAGTTTTGTCGTTATAATTACATATTTACGACAATCAGCTGATGCAATTTTGCCCAGATCAGCATTGCCAACTTTGTTATTTCCATTTAAATTAACCTTTTGTCATTGTTCAACTGCCATTGTATTATGAAAACACTTCTTGTTTAAAGCGCATTTGAATGACACTTTAACTAAAAGCAAACTTTTGCAAAAGAAACTTTAACAGGCCTATTCTGCGTTGGTAACAAAAATTTTGTTACCAGTAAATAAAGTTCCCGGTAATTTTTAAACCCTTTTCGCATTCTGCACACTGGTAAATTTTGTTACCATCTCATAACCACATAACAAAATATTGCCCCGTGAAGTATGCAACACCAGAATTTATACAAAACTTCATAGCTGAATTGCTGAATAGATTAATTTGTTACCAAGGTACTTAGGATTGCGGTTTCAAGAAATGGTGTTATTTTTCGGTAACAAAATTTTCCGGTGTCAAAATGTTCGGTAACAAGCAGAATAGGCCTGTTCGTGTTTGATTATGAAATTGGCTCTAAGGTACTTTTTTATGTGTTCCCGTTTATATTCAATGTAAGATAAATTTACCTCTCTGAAGTTGGCCGGACAACTTTTTCCCAAAGCAAAAAGTCCTATCGGATAATTTGCCGTTAATTATCCGTGAAAATAATAATTTTGCAGCGGACATATTTAAAAAAAATGTCGCGTGCTCTTCCGTGGAAGATAGCAGGACACCTTCTGAAAACCAATTAAGGAAACAAGCTAACCCAAACTAACTATCTGATAATTGCCGTAAATTATCCGTTCTTTACTACGTGGGACTAAAAATTTTGTCGCAGACATATTTAAAAAAAATATCGCTCTTCCGTGGAAGTGAGCAGGACACCTTCTGAAAAGCAATTAAGGAAACCAGCTAAACCCAAACTAACTATCTGATAATTTTCCGTAAATTATCCGTGGGACTAAAAATTGGTTTTGGCTTTTTCAAGCTATAAAGGCATCAGCCCCGAACTAACTTTTCGGAACCCAACCCCTTTTTTTATTCCACTAGGATACCTACCATAAACAAATAGTATGACGCTTAAACTGGGCGAGATAACGTCAATCGGGCGACAAATTTTGACTTCCACTTTTCAAATATACCCACTTTTAGGTGCGGGGACCTTCTAGTTTTAATACATTCAGTGTTAAACTTAACTTTTTTATATTATTTTTAATATTAAAATCTTATGAACTACAAAACCGTTAAAAAAAATAACGATGTACAAATAAAGGTAATTTATTTATCGTTCAACTTATGTAGGTACCTAATTAATATTATTTATTATATTCTAAAGCCAAGAATACTAAAAAACGAAAATATTTCGTTATTTTTTTCATTAAATGAAATGAAAGCTTTACATACTATTTAATTATATAATTTTTTAATAAGGCTTTTTAAAAAATCGTGTTTGTTTAATTTTTTTTGCAATTTTTTTTAAATAAAATTTGATTTTCGCTAAGACTTTACCTATTAAAGCCATTCATATTTCCTATTGAATGACATCAAAAATTAACAAAAAAAAAACGTGCTTTCGTTTTCGAGATATTTGAATTAAAAAAATTCTGACTTTGACCTTTGGTAACTGTAGTTTTCGATTGCCATCAAACAAAATTATACCGGTATAACTGCCTCAAAAATCTCTATCGATGTCCCTTGCAAAAATTTGTCGCCCTCGTTATCGGAATCGTGCCTTAAACTGTTGTTATACGTGGTAATATCAGTTTTCCCCAAAAATGTAGATATATACCCATGTACATATGTAGGTATGTACGTGTTAACGTAGAAATAGGATGATATGTATGTTTGTAGGTACATATGTACATAGGTACTTCAAAATTACATACCTGCATGCCAATGGAACGAGCGGCAAAGTTTGCTTCAGCGATGGTCGCAAATTCTGATTGCGTTTCTCTGGCCAAACGTGGTCAAATTTCAGCTTGAGTCCATAGCGTGGAACTGCGGTTATCTCGTTCTGCTGCATCTCCTCATAATTTGCGCTTACCGAATCCATATTTGACTGCTGCTGGTCGGTCATTCCTAATGATTCCATTTAGTAGTACAACTTAAATTATCGTGGGAGCGTTCAAATAATTAGTCGGCTACAATTTTATTAGCACCAATCAAATTAATTTAAAAAAAGCAAGAAACGACGGCACAAATTGCAGCACAGAAAAATTTGCTGTGAAAACACACAAACACGTATTGTACGTACACACTTTTTTCACGATCACATCCGCAATAGAAAAAATCAATTCATAAATACAGCGGCGCTTTTGCTTTGCTTTCACTTTTTCTTTACAGTTCAAAACTGATTAAAACACTTTAAAAACGATAATAAACGACAAACACACAAATTTGTAATTACTTAATTATCCATTTTCCGCTTGAATTTACTCAAATAAATTGTTGCTTCACTACTTTTGGGCCCCCAATTTTTTTTTTTTTTATTAGAAAGCAAAACACGTGTTTCATCCGCCGCAATCAACCGCACTCGCTCAATTCCACGAAAGAACTAAAATGGCTCTGAAATTCCGTTGCTTTTGCAGACAGCTAT
This sequence comes from Rhagoletis pomonella, assembly GCF_013731165.1. NCBI lineage: Eukaryota > Metazoa > Arthropoda > Insecta > Diptera > Tephritidae > Rhagoletis > Rhagoletis pomonella. Next base: position 96,058,325 of record NW_023458557.1, on the reverse strand, counting down.
GCGTGAAAGAGCGAAAAGCAACAACAAAGCGCATACGTAGGTATGGATGTGTGTGTTTGTGTGTGCAATGGTGGAGCAGCTCAGTGGGGTTTTTGTTTAGAATTGACGTGGAGCAAATTGGAAAGAGTGTGTGCGAGAGAATGCAGTATGGTGTGTGTGTGTGTGTGTGTGAATACGTGGAAGTGCAGAACAGCTGTTCGCAGAGCTGCCCATTGGCCGTCAATTGAATGGATTTTAGAGATTTCTATAATAAAATGAAGTCGAAAATAAAATAAAATTTAATAAAATACAAGTATATAATTAGAAAAAAATTTTAGGACAAGCTTTTATTATAACCGGTTTCACCAGTAATTTAAATGGAAAATGATTTTTTATTTTCTGTCAATTTCCATATAAAATTCAAAAAATTAAAATCATTTTTCACTTAATTTGCTTTCGGGAAATTGGCTGTTAGTTTTTAATAAAAAAGAAAAATCGACCCCGCACCACCTAACGGCTAACATTTTTGCGGAGTTATTCCTTTTTATGTAAGTTATATACATTCCGTTTATGAACCATATCGGACCATAAATACAGGTTTTCCAAATATTTCGACGCCTACGCAACCTAGCGGATTAGATCCTTATTCAAATTTCACTGAATTTCTGTGGAGTTTGGTTAAAAATTGGATGTAAGATTTTACTACACACAGGTCAAACTTAATAAAAGCTTGTAAAAATAAAATATGCCTAGTAAATAAAATAAAAATAAAATAAAGTAAAAAGAAATCAAAGCAGAGATGAAATAATGACGAAAATAAATTTATTCAAGTTTTTATTTGTAAACTGAACCTAACTTAACTTACCTTTTTTACCAAAATAAATCCTTAAGAGAGATTTTAAATAAATATTTTTATTTATTTTTTTAATTACATAACATGCATATACAACTAACGCTAAACTAAAGTTTTTTTCTTGCTTAAAATAGTAGCATAAACTAGTTTCCTTACGCATCTAAATAGTAATGCGAAAATTTTAACATCCATGCAATGATTTGAAAACACTGGTCTACAAGGGTTTTGCGAATAAGACGGGACCTGGTGTTTCCGAACGGATTTTCTTCGGATTCGACCCGTCATCTTAAATTTTTAAAATCTAACTGCAGATTCGTAATCAGCGACTTTTAATATAGTTAAAACCTTGGCATTATTAATTTTCTATGATCGTTTAAGATTAAATTCTTTCTGTGATCAATTTTTCCTGCACCCCTAAACACAAATACACCCCCTGCTTTAAGGGTGCACGCGATCAATTCGGCATAGGGCTCATTCGAAAGGGCACGGTTTAGCCTTTAATTTCTGATATATGCAAAATTTGTACCACGTCAGGGTTCAGCTCTATAATTTTTCGAAAATGGCCAAAAACGCTGTTTTTAGGGGTTTCAACCCCTTTTTTCTCGAAAACGTGACGTGATGGGACATTTTTGACCCCGGATTCGTGTTCAGCACGAAAAATCCGTTCAGAAACACCAGGTCCCGTCTTATTCGCAGAAAAAAAGTTGAAATTTGTAGACCAGTGAAATTATTACATTTTATGTGTTCCATACGGATTTCATGAACGAATCCTTTTAAAGTAACTAAATTCTAATAAATACATATATTGTAATTGTAATTAATGTAATGCTATTTACGAGAACAAATACTAAGTTTTATTTACAAACGATTTATGGACTTCTATGGACTGTGCATTGCATACGAAAAATTTTGTACTTGACAAAAATTCACAAAAAATGTGATTGCGTCATAAATTTTATGACGGCTAGAAATTATTATGTTGCTGTATTGAATTATCTAAAAATACGTTTTTACAGATATAAAAACTATGGCGCGTATTCATAGTTAAGTAGTAGTAAAGTTGCAACTTTTTGATAGCTATAACTTTCAATGGGATATCTGCCAAAAAAGCTGCAACTAACTTTAACATCGACCTTATATCGGCTATAAATAAATATGCCCCCGTGTCATTACTACTCCTAATGACACTTTGTAAATCCACTAAATGTTATAAAATTCAGCAATAAGTAAGTAAAAAAATATTAAATAATATACAAAACTAAATATACGAACACAACTGCATAATTTGCATATAATTATTGCTAAACAAAATAATTTAAAATAAAATAACTAACTAAAGCCTCTTCTTCAAATAAATTGAACGTGAACAAAAAATAAATATTATATGTACTTTAGTAAAAAAAAATATTGTAGCTAAATTAAATAAAAACCAACCATGAAATTTGTACATGCATATATACGGCTAACAATGTAGCCTGCTAGAAGAAATCGGATTGCTGAAAGAATTTTCTGGAACTATTTATTAGTATTATATATTTGGCAGCATAAAAGCCAATTGAAAATTTAAAAAAAAAAAAAAAACCTCCCTTACAAAAATCGAATTAATTTTTGAAATAAGAACATTGAAACTTCTACGAATACGGACACAAAACGTTCATCTAACTTAACTAAAAGTTTACCTTTTATGTACAACTTGATTTCCAATAGGGTGTGTAGTTTAAATTGCATTTTATACACACCCAAACAAAAAATTACTGCAATACAGCCTAAAAGTATGCCTATATTAATTAACTTAAAGCTTACTTTACGGTATACTTATAGTTTTCTTTAAATTAAAATGCAGTCACTGGTTCGTTCGCACGCACACATTTAGTACATACTATATTCACAATATGTGTGTAAAAACTAATAAGTAGATACATAAGATTTCTTAAATTAGTGCATTAGATACTACATGAAAACATACAAAAATGTAAATTTCTTTATTGGAAATTCTAAGTATTGGCAATGCATTAAAATTTTTTTTGTTTTTGTTTTATGCTGCAGGTAAGGGTGCGTCTTAAAATGTAAAACATCAAAATTTTGTATGGAACACACCTTTATTTCGGTCTACGTACAAAATAAAGACATCGAAGAAAATTGAAAAATTTTTAAATAATTTTTAGCGGTCGCTACTAGGGCTGGAAAACATTAAAATTTGACAAATTTGACATATTTTGTTACCATTGAAAAAATTAAAAAAAAAAATCCCTTTTGAGCTCCGGAAGTTTCATTATAATTATTTGTAATCCAGTGTTATTTCTAATTTAGAAAAATGCTGCATTTCTTTCGAAAAATTTAAACAAATGATAGTCTTTGGAGCTGAATATTGTATGATGCATCCATGAGTAGAATTAATATGGAGTTCCTGAGCTCAACACGCATTCTTAAATTTTTTCTATGGCAACAAAATATGTCAAATTGTAGAATTTCAATATTTTCATTCCCTGGCAGCGACACCTAAAAAATATTATAAACTTTAGAAATTTTCGTGGATGCCTTTAATTTATACGTAGAGGTGTCGCATACAAAATTTAGATTTTAAGACATTTTAAGAAGCACGCTAGTGCATGTGTATGTAAATCAAGTCGAATTCGATGTAGACATTTTGCGCTTATCACTTGTTTAAATATATTTAAGAACTCACGTTAGAATCTTCAAATACATATATTCCAGTTGTAATGCACTGTCGTTAAGGTTCCTGTTTTGGCCATTTTTCATTCTTAAACAAAGTTTTAAGTTTCAATAGATAGCGTGTTCGTAAGCGTAAATGCATTATGGCAGTGTCGTTCGTATTTTATCGACAATTAACAAAATATAAACTCTAGAAATTCGCTTCTTATTACTACCGTTGCCGTTACAACCGCTTTCCAGTATTAAAGTAAATTACAAATCACAATAAATAGTAGCTAGTATGCTCGTATAGCATTCAATCCATAGTTTAACGAATTGTCTACAGGCGTAGAACTTTTTCATTTTGCATTAGTTTTAGACCGCGTTCAATAACTAACAAATGGCTTCCAACTCTATTCTCCAAGGCTAAGATGCTACTGATTGCAACTCGTTTGTACTATTTTTAATCGGTTCATAAATTTTTTATCTACTTGCCAGGCGAATAAACTTAAATTGGCTGTTAGGAGACACTCATAATGACTTCTTTACAAAAGAAATAAACACAATTATGACTCTATGCGTCCTTTTTGCACCAATTCGAAGACCGTCTAGAGTGGGTTAGCTTTTGTAGACATTATCTTATATCACGACAGGCAGGAAAACTGTACATATCTACAATGCTTTAAGGCACATCCACAGTTGCATCCTCACTAAGTAATCATGGCTCCACTCCTGTGACCAGACATTCACTCAGCAGCACATTATGCAACTCATCCATATCGACCCAATCGCGTCTCTCCTGTCGTATGGACACATTGCGTATGCAGCCTTTGAAATTTTCGCGCGTCAGCAGCGTGCCAGTGGGCGCGATTTCTAAATAAATAGAGAGAGAAAATGATTATTTGCTGTGATCCTTTATGTCGGATTTACACTAGGCATTCAATGACAAACATTTTAATAATAAACTTTTGTAAGAATAGTCCTTAAATTCGTTTCAACAATGGCACACATTTTTTGCCATTTTATTTTCCAGTGAAATTCGGCATTACGCTCGTTATTCTTTATTGAAAACAGCGTTGGTCAACAGTTTTGATCCTGTACCAGTGTATTAACAAAAAAACTTTTACTTTACCGAGAACGCGCTCGGGTTTTGCTTTAGTTCTGCACGAGAACAAAATGTAATGCCAAGAACGTTCCAACAAGAGTGAACGCGAACAAAATGAGAGCAAAAGGTTCGGTGGCGTTTCCGTAAAAAAACAAAATGCGAGCAAAACTGTCGAGAACGTTCTCAAATAAGAACAAGTCTGGAAACGTTCTGCTAGAAAACAACGCGAGAACAAAAGTTTTGAAAGGGCGTCTGCGTGTTGGGTTGAAAAATTGTTTTAGTCAGATTCATGATTGTTAATTCGAATCCAGAAAGCAGGATCATTTCAACGTCCATATCGTTTATCACTAGTGTCAACTGTCCATTTATGAAACAATTTTTTTAATTTTCTGCGCAAAAAAAAGGTCGTGTCTTTAGTTTTTTGTTCACTTAATTTGCATAGTTTTCTTTTAGTTCTTTTTTGATAAACTTTAGTATTTCACCATTTCAAACTGATTCAACGCTATTAGAAAATTTTTTTTTCCCGCTTCCATACTTCATTAGTAGTTCGGAGAAGATTTGTTCGTTCTCTGTCAGAAAGTTCTTGGGACTTTAGTTCCCAAATTGTTCTTCGAAAGAAAGTTCCTCACACTTTTTCCTGTTTTCTTCGTAGCCAGAACGTACCGACAACTTTCATTCCCATTTTGTTCTTTTAGAAATGTTCCCCGATAGTATTTTTCGCATTTTGTTCTTTTTGGGAACATTATACAGGGTTTTTTCCCTATACATATGTATATAATTCCCGCTGAGAACGTTCCCGCCATTTTTTGCTCACTTTCATTCTTGTGAAAACACTTCCGAATGTTTTGTTCTTATTTCGGATTTGGGTTTTAAGGGTTCTTGGGAACAAAACTACGAGAGCGACATTTAGTTTCGATCATACCTTTTGTTTTCGGTCCCTGCTTAAAAATAAATCTCTTTGCGTGTGCTTATGAAGTATTACCTGGTATACCGCCTATATACAGCGCTGACTTAGTTTGTACTCTACTATTGCTGCGTTGCTGTGCTGATCTCGCCTTTGTGTTCGCCATCTGATCGATGCGTAATGTGATATGTTCGTAATCGTATAGCGCCGATATGTTATGCCATTTATTATCGCATAATGCATACTTGCTGGGCAGTTTTGATTGTACACGGAAAGGCATACCATCTCCAAGATCGGTTGAGAAGATGATCTGGAAAAATATTGAGTTAAGCATTAGAAGAAAATATAGAAAACTTAAAAAACTTTCGCTTACATTGCCATTATTGAGCTCGAGCGATAACGCTGGAAAACCTGACGGCTCTGAGATGCTCAGTAGCACACCGAACAGTTCTGAGGTGCGAAAATCCAGCTCGAATTCCAAGTATTTGCCAACATGGAAATTGCGTTCTGAAATTATTTGGGATTAGTAAAGTATTTTGGTTGTGAAATGGACTTATTTTTTGGTACAAAAAAACAAAAGAAAGAAAACGCATGGGATCCACGTTCCTGGTTCTATTTTGAGGCATATTCCATACAAGTCGTTGACTTTTGAATGCTTTTCCACGGTTTGCATTCGCAGTATACATCGACCTAGATAGAGGGTGCTTGAACAGTTAACTGTTCATATAACTATGTTCTCGAAGTCGAAACCGTGAGGTCAAAAATTCCATAAATCTTAACCCACTCAAGAAGTACGCTTCCAAAAATGCCGGCATAGTCTGCTAATGTGGCCCAAGTTATTTTTTATAATCCAGTCGTATCACTTTTTGGGCGAACTTTGGTCATGAACCTTCTTGTTTAATATTATATACAATAACTCAAACAAAGTTTTCGAAGTTAGCATTTTTTTCCACTTTGTGTCACTTGAGGGTATGAGCTCTTTGAGTCGACCGTTGTCATCCCGTGAAACCGTCAATGTAATCTCGTAAAAATTGATATTTCACTGTTTCATAATCCTGCTACCTGATGAAGTATTCTTGATGTTGCTCAATGTTGAAGCAAAATCGTTTTATCTTACACTACCTTATTACACAACACAATTATTTTCACTTACTATAAATCGCATAGGCATCACCGGGAAAATAAGATCCTTTCTCCACTTTCGGAAAGCATTGTCCAACATGCTGATGTTTACCAGGCCTCGCCAGATCTTGTGTACTATTATTGATGCTCATGCGTCGCAGGCAGCCCTTGAATGGCTCTAATCGTTGCAACAATTCCGATGGCAGCTTTGGCACCTTCTCCGGCAAACCACCAACGTAGACCACATTCGTGGCGGCAATCTTCTTTGGCACCTTCATTTGTGCTGATGTCTTCTGATCTGTCTGACCAATCTCCACAGACATGGTAACTTTGCGTTCCTGACACAAAATCGTCACATGATGCCATTCGCCATCGTCCAATTTGGCTGTCAATTTTAATTCTTCACGTCGACGACCGCGCACAATCAGCAACAGCTGACCATTTTTGAGTAGGAGCGCCACATAGTGCTTGTGTTTCTCCTTGGAGCCCGGTGCTAGGAAAATCAAACCGTTCGGGTAGAAGGAACGAAAATCGAAAGAAATGTAGAAATTACGTTGCCAGAAATTACGCTGTGGCACTTGCAGTTGGGCGTAACTGTGCGAGATATCGCCAAATTTGAAGGCGCTCGGCTCGTACGAATAGCTGCCGACCTGTAAAGTGGTTGGATGCGCGCGAGAGAGAAGGGGATAGAAGAGTTCAAATGCTTGTAGTATGGCAAAGGGGGTTGGGAAGGTGACGATGACGAATGGGTTTTGGAAAGTTTTAATTTTTCTTTAAATTTGTATTAATGTTTGCAAGTAAGCTTTTTTAGCCAAACTTTTCAGCAGAGCTTTTATGAAAATTTGTGCGGTTCAAAGAGCTGCCTTTCTATTTACGAATGGGAATATGGGAGCTATTTACAGACTTTTAGGAACCCAAATTAGTGTGTAAGAAAAGTTAGCCACTTACCAATTATATTTTTATTTTTTTAATGTTCTCTTAATTTTGTACAATTGCACCTTCACGCATCGCATTTTTTTGTTATGTGGAGCTTTTGCTTGCCGTGAAAGCGTTTTTGTTTTTAATTGGTTAGTGTTCCGAGAACAATTTAGTGAAGCCGAACAATGTGAATGGAGGTTAGTTTCCAACAAATAAAAAACTTTTTCGATGATTGTTTTTTGTTAAAAATAATGCTTTATTTAAATTATGTAAATGAAAATTTTTGTTAAATATTTTTTCATTACAACAACAAATTAAATACAATTAATTTAAGTAGTTAATATTGGCAAAATGAAGTCGAAATGAATTTGCTCTACATAAAATAAATTCTCAATTATAAATTAAAATACAAAAGCTTAAAGGCGGATTCATCGTTCTAGTTCTGTACTTTTTCTTCCATGAAGGTAAAGTTCTGAACTAAAACGTTGAATCCGCCTTAAGGAAACACAAAAAAGGCAATGTGATGAAGGTGAAATATGTATTTAGTCTACTTTGTGGCAAAATGATAGCTTTTTATTTGTAACCGATGAGCTTTTGATATAGTTTAGTTGAGCTTAGAAAAAGCTGTATGCGAAAATTACTTAAATGCTAAATGAAATTTTTAATAATGACAGAATAGAATGCGTCGTCATCAGTGTAAAAGGTCGTAAGTGGAATTTTGAGATTTTTTTTTATAGTGGAGAACTTTTAAAATGGTTCTATAAAAAGCTTTAACGGCCTCTTTAAAACAGCTTTTCAATAATGTAAAATTTTTCAAGTGGCATCACTTATGACCTTTTGTAATGACAACAGAAATGTGATACATACATACATAAAGAGCAAATTATGTAGGTTTCAGTACTTTCATTAAATATGGCATATAAATTTAAATTTATACTAAACATTTGTGACTTATAGAAGCCATTTAAGGGTAGGTATTTACAAAAATGTTTTCTAGGCATAGTACCGCAACCGTAGAGTGATTAAGGTAATTTACAAAATTTTAAATATTTTTTACATATAAAAATTAGCAATAATTACAATAGAATATGGCCTTTGCTTTAATATTAACTCAACAGCTGAATGAATTTTCAAGCCAGTTTTTGGAAAATTTAACGAATTTTCGTTGTCGTAAGGGACTCGATTTTGGATTTATCTATATTCAACAACTAAAATCCTATAAAATAAAAAAAGAAAATTCAATGATAATGTATGCTCGTGATATGTTTGAAGCATGCAGCATTGAAGTGATAAGCGTAAGTAAAGTAAGTAGCTGGTTTTAGTAATAAAAAAAAACTCAGTGCGTGTAGTCCCTACGCGCGGAAGAAGTGAAACTTAATAGAGGAAATTCTTCATCTTCATCTTCATCTTCATCTTCATCTTCATCTTCATCTTCATCTTCATCTTCATCTATATCTATATCTATATCTATATCTATATCTATATCTATATCTATATCTTTATCTTTATCTTTATCTTTATCTTTATCTTTATCTTTATCTTTATCTTTATCTTTATCTT
>NW_023458557.1:96049133-96049222 GCF_013731165.1 Rhagoletis pomonella | reverse complement strand
ATCTTTATCTTTATCTTTATCTTTATCTTTATCTTTATCTTTATCTTCATCTTCATCTTCATCTTCATCTTCATCTTCATCTTCATCTT
>NW_023458557.1:96031239-96048733 GCF_013731165.1 Rhagoletis pomonella | reverse complement strand
ATCTTCATCTTCATCTTCATCTTCATCTTCATCTTCATCTTCATCTTATCTTTATATTTGTTTTTGATTATATTCTTGTCTTTGCAACGAAGAACTAAAGACCTAATGGGAACCAAGGCAAGACCGAGTCTGCACTTTTTCACAAAAAAGTTTAAGATTTCGATCTGGTCTACTAGGGAATACTACACTAACGCTTCGGGCAACAACAAAAATATCTTGGTGTTATTATGGACAGCAAACTCGCGAGATTGAATGCGGAGCACTAGTAAACATTCTGAAATTGTAGATATCATACGACTTAATTTCAAAGAACTCTTAGGAAAAGTCGATACCAAGATTGAGAATGACCTCCGACCAACTTTAAAAAAAGGCCAGAGGTAAATATGTAAATTTTATTTTTTATTTGCCCGACGAATCACAAGTTAATTGAATTTTTTTCCGATGAATCAAGTCATAAAAATCAAATTTATTTGTGACTTGATTAGTCGGGCAAATAAATAATGAAATGTGTTTGCGAATTGTTTTGTCGAGCAAATCCATTTGATTTCTGATTTTCCAACTAAAAACTACTTTTTTATGTAATGCAAGCACATAGACAGACGGCAACGTTAATCCGGATCAACGGCGTAGCTATTCTTATCAAAATTGTACCCTGACAGATGGCAGTATGGCCGGATAAACGAGCCGCGAAGTCGTGTTTTCGAATACCTTAGCCAGCAAACTTTTTGCTTTGGAATCGTTACTTTTACTTTTTTTAATGTAACTTAATGTTGCGGCTTTTTTTTTTTTTTGCTAAAGAATTAAATTAACTTGAAATAATTATGTGAAGAACATAAAACAAAAAAAGAAATAAAGCAATATAAAAAAAAATATATACATAATTAAAATAACACAAATGAAAATAAAAAAAAATAGAATTGATTTTTAAAAATTGCTCGGTGTGGCGATCGAACCTGGGTGCTACTGAGTTGTAGTACACATTTGTGTCCACTCCGCTTCCGCGGACGTCAAGCTCGGGCGCTTTGTTTGCTGAGAAAACGTAGAATACAGAGAGCATGCAAAACGAACTCCTAGCCGGTTGCGCATAAACCATACTAATGAAATAGATTCCTGTCTGCCGACGATTTAGATGTCCTGAATAATTTTGCATGTTCTAGGTATTTTACGTTCTCTGCGTTTCGGTCAGTGTTGTCATCGGAAATGTCCCTGATCCACATTAGGTTTAAGAATTAACTCTAATTAATCATTCTAATAATTCCGAATTAACGAGATGGTCCGTATAAATGCTGCTGTCTGTCTATGCTCTAGCATTACCTTGCTTTAATTATGAAGATCAGCTCTGATTATCACCTAAGCGAAGTTCACATACATAAGAGTTCGATTCATATACCCTTGTGGTCAGCTGACTAAGTCAAGTGACATTTTGACTAGTTTTGGCTATTCTTCTTTTGTTTATTTGATGTTTATATTTTTTTATAAAAGCAAAAGATTTATGGGGCGCTGGCTAGGTAAAGTGCTAAACTTTTATAAAAAAATATAAACATTTAATAAAGTGTGACCAGAAGTGTACATGTTAATGATTTAAATTGGCAATATGATACCTAGTTGAATTATAATGGTGAATTCTCCATCCAGCTACAAAACTAAGGGGAGTTGTTACTTTTGTATTACTCTGGTATTATTGGGGAACATTCCCTTAATTACACACCTGTCTTGGACAGTTAGAATGGGTCTAGTTCCCGAAAATATGCTCTCGAAAAGACACTAGTAAAATTAAAAGACTACTATTTTTCTGAAGTTGGACATGTTGGAAAAAGAGTGAAGTCTATAAGTAATTTATATCGATTTGCCATTCAGCCTCACACGGCTCCTAACTACTCAAGTAGTATAATGGCGCTTAGGCAAATATTGTGAAAGGAATGAAATGAGGTTTCCATTACTAGATATTTTTAGAGAAGATGTATTGCCTGAAATCGGAACTGACAGATAAGAAGTGTGTTATGGTTTTAATTATCATACAATTTTTCTGGTTCCAAATTAGGGCATCCGTTACAGCATAACCACTCTTTTCGAATTAAATGAAATAAAATAACAGCTGTTTTCTCTCCAATACAATTTGTACTAAAAAAGCAAAGTCTCTATCGGGTGCCGTTATCTCAAAATTAAGTTTCATATCGAATTTCATCCGATCACTGATTCCGTTTATAAAGCTTTTGATTTTTTTCTCATGAATTTCGGCGCTAAAGTATTGGATTGATCATTTCTCAAAAAAATTATATATGGACTAGTTTGTGGTGAAGTTTTATGAAAAATATTTTGGGAATTTCGAACGAGTTTTACTACAAGTTTTCTGATTCTTTTATACTTTTATAATGCATCTACGTATATTGAAATATTTCTGTTTATTTACGAGTTATTTGTTTAGTACATAAGTATGTGTTTTTTAAAAGCAACAAAAATTCATAACACCATACCCTAATATCATTTATTATTTCGTACTCACCCTCAAACAACCCTCTGGCGATGCGGTAAAACTCTTTCCAATCATTGGTTCAGTCTTTAGCAGTACATCGATCAGTCCATTTACTGTGCCCATAGGTGGACCATTTCGTCCGATTTGCACATTCGAAAACGCAACTGCCTGATTTAAATTGACGGTGTGGTTATTGAAAACCACATCACGAATAGCGCCCTCCAATTTGATAAATGTCGGCGCCAATGGCGTAAATTCCTCATAGGGTGGTGCACCACCAATATACAGGCCACCAGCATCACGCGGCATGCTGACAATTGTGGGCGCGCCCGACAAAATCTTTGTATCTTGCAATTCATCATCGACTATCAATTCAAATTTGCGACCAGTTTTTATCAAATTCACCACATGGAATTCACCATCGTTTAGTGTGTTATTTGAAATTATTTTCAAAAGACTGCGCCCAGAATTGATCCATACTTGTAGGTGGCCATCGATTAAACTAATCGAATAGTTGCCTTTGATGTCTTTGTCGTCGTAGTCTTCAGCAACTTCCGGCGGATAGGCAGAGAGTAACAGCAAGCAATCGGGCTGTAGAGTGCGGAAGACAAAACCAGTATTGGCACGCTTGCGTAGCGATTGTGAGGGTAATTCGATGTAGCCCTGACCTGTGAAGCCGGCTCTGTGAAGATAAAGAGATTTATGAGAATTTAGCGAATATAAAAAATGTTTTCGACTAAATACAATTCAAATCCCTACATACTTCGTAATTATTTCTTTGCAGGACGCCTCTACGCCGAAGTGTGAGGAGCTGCCGAGCGGATCGTAGGTTTCTCTGTTGACTTGCACGTCTTTCATGCAGCCCAAGAAGGGATTGTCCGCGCCAGGCGCCTTAGAAGTGCCCGATTTGAAGCCTAAGCAAAGCAGATGAGTAAGCCATTAGCAACAGAAATATTTACATATATGTAATTAAAATTTTTAAATTAAAACTTTTTTTCTCACCTGGTGGCACGCCACCCAAATAGTAGACGGGTTTGGACAAATCGGGTAACATGTGACTCTTGATGGGCACAGTTGGTGAGCCGGTTATGGCACGCTCATTGTTCACGCGCAATATGCCATTTTCGGTGCCGCGCTTGGGCACGAACTCGCGCGCTGCCTCAATCTTAACCCATTTGCCGGTGTTGTACTTGTTGGTGGTATTTATTTCCAACTTCGATTCGTCGCCGTAGTCAATGCGGAACATAATGCGACCACGACTGAGCGTCACTGAGACGGAGCGATTCTGCCAAGAAAGGGGGGAAGGTGAGTAATTATGGTAGCATACAAATATTAATTGGTTCTTTTCTTACATTCTTGTCATCAACCGCCAAAAATAGTAGTGCATTCTCGTCCAGCGTCTTAAAGGTCATTTGTACCGCGAACAAATTCATTCTATACGATCGCAGCCGCGACTTTTTCACCTCAGCGTACCCCAGACCATTAAAGTGACGCGCTATCGAGATCGACGTTGATTCTCGCGCGCCGATAATTGCACCACCACAACGTCCCTCGCTCGTTATGAAGTTCCATATACCCAGCGGCCGATTATCTACCTCCACATTGTGCACAACCACATTGAGTCCGGCGCTTTGTTGCATCTCCTTCTGTGACATATCACTCGGATATCCGCCAAGATATATGCGTTCGTTGTGCGTTTGGAAGAAACGCGTGTAGGCAGCGTCTGTGTTGCCAGTGACCGTTTGTCCAGGCACAAGCGACCCATAGTTGTTCATGCGACGCACCAAAAGGCTGCCGATATTAAGCGTGCGATTCGCTTCTACGTGGTACCAGGCGTCATCATATTTAGGATCACGCGTTTGCACTTCCAATGGATGTGTTATGATGGTGGTGGTGCCGCCAAGATTCCAAAGTAAACGCACGTGCCGCTTATAGAGTTCCAGTGCAATGTAGCGGCCATCACTGCCCTGTATGTGCAACAGTGGCGAGTTGCCATTACGGTTGGGCAAAGCAAATGATATTTTAATAGTATTCGAGGTGGTGAGCCCATAGGTGTTAGGTTGGTAAGTGCGTATGCATTTTGGATTGAGTGATTCCAAGGAAATTTTGATCTGAAAAGCAAAAAATGAGTTGGTGGTATGTTCCTTAGTATTAACAATAAATATGTGTCTTACGCCCTCGGCTGCGTGTCGGGCTTTGGCGATTTTATCGCGTATTTCCTGCACCTGGCTGGCCATTGTATTATTCCATTCATCGAATTTCGCCTTCTCCTTTTGTGATTGCTCTTCCACGTAAGAGAGCGAAATGTTGGCTAAGCGAATATTGGTTTTGGTGAGCGATATATTCTCCTCAGCTCTGCCTAGCTTTATTTCCCAATCCGGTTCCAAGATGGCAAACTTTGCACGCAACTTCAAAATCTCCTCATGCATGCGTCTAGCTTTTTGCAGCTCGTGACGCATTTCTTCGCTAATGTTCTTAGCCATTTCCATACTCTCCATAGCCAACTTACGCGCCGAGTTGTTGGCAGCGGCGTGCAGATGTGCTGAGACATTGTTGGTGCGCGTACCCGCATCATAGATCGTTGCCTTTATGCTTTCTACTTTGTCTTCGTGTATTTTGAGCTTTTGCTTAAGGGCTAAGGAAAGGAGAGAAGCAAGTTTAGGAAACTGTACTGCTTTTGAAAGTCCACAAACGTAATGCATACTCACCATTCGTGCTTTCCATTTCGTCCAGCGCTTCCTTTTGCAGCATTTTGGATCTGTCAAGTGAAATCCTGGCACGTTCAATCATAGAGCTACCGTCGTTGGGGTAAAGCCTTCGTTGCGCTTCCGAAACGCGTTCGTTTGCTTCCAAAGAGGCTTGGCGTGCAGCGTCTATGGCATCGGAAATATTTTTGTGCGCAGAGCTGATTGGGCAATGTGGAAATAAATAGAGAAATAGTACTTAATATAAAGAACACAGAGGAGGATGAAATTAAAGTTTGGGCCTTTCGGTATTTGAATAAGTCTAAAACGTTTCATTTTGCAGCAGCACGCAGTCTACTTTCCCTACTTGGGCTGCCTGTACCGTTTAGACTAATCCGTAGCTTATGTAGCGACGATGCTCTTGGTTTATGAAATTTTTATCGGCCAAGTAGATGAAAGTATATTTTGCGATGAATCGCTGGATTGGAGTAGACCTCGAACCCTATTAAATTCCCTATCCCGATACCTATATTACTAACCTCGCCAACAATGCGATTTTCGCACCATTTCTCGTCGGCTGAAATTGTCTGGCGTACTCATTCGAACGCTCCATCAATCTGTCTGCATGCTTCTGCGCTTTTGGCAGCCAATGTTTGCGTACTTCACGCTGCATACCCTCATTATCGCCCAACGAAATATTCAACTGTTCGAAGAGCCTATCAATCGAATCGGTTACACCACTCAATTGCTCTTGTTGCGCCCAGGTTTCTTCAATGAAAATGTCCGTGCGTGGTATCAAACTCTCATTTAAGTAGTCCATTACCTCAGCGCCAACTTCCCTGATTTTAGTATAATCTTCCGCAACATGATTGCGCAAATTCACCACATGCTCCAGTGTGTCTTCGATCTCGCTTTGCATCTCTACCGTACGATCGGCGTGCAGTCGCATATCGGATATGCGAAAATTCGTTTGATTCAAGTGGCGCCAAAACATCTCAACGCGAGCTTTCTGATCGAATGCCGCATCCGAAGCATTACCAAAGTGATAGTAAAAATGCCAGGCGCATTGCGTGGAATTGCGTATGCTATTCACGGTCTCCTCGTGCTGTCTGATTGAGTCCAAATAGAAGCGTGCTTGATCCAAAGCCATCGGCAGGCTCATGTGCTGCTCACTTTTGCCATAGTTGTTGAGCGTGAAAATATATTTCAGAATATCGGAACGCAAAGCACCTATATCCACATAAAGAGTTGTGACTTCGTTGCGTAGTTCGGCAGTAGACTCCCTGCGCTTACTCGCTGTGGCTAGCGCTTTGCGCGATTGAAATTTATTATTCTCAGCGTGTGAGTCGATCTTTAGCAACTCGTTGGCATCATAGCTGCCGAGCAGCTTACGCGCATTTGTGTAGTCTTCGTAGTGAATTTGGAGCGTATTATAGACGCGCTCGTAGTCCTCAACTTTCAGATAGGGCGCTGGTATGCCAGTGAGATCCATATTGTGCAAACCGCGGCGAAGTTTATTGCCAATCAGCTCGATGTAGTCCAATAGAAGCAGTGTGCAGTTGTCGCAAACTGGAATGGAAGAGATGTACATCACGTTGAGTGGTGGTGAAGTTCACTATGGTAGGCAATATACTCACTTCGACAACCGCGTTCCTCTAAATAATTACGTTCTGCTATGCATCTATCGCATTTCAGACCGGCCACACCCGGCCGACATTGGCATTGCCCCGTCTGACTATCGCAATCACCATTAGTAGCGCCATCCAGATTACAATTGCATGGCTGACAGGTGCTATTGGGATAGGCAAGTGGATTGCCATAATAGCCAGGACGGCAGCGATCACACAGCTTGCCGGTGTAGCCGGGTTTGCAAATGCAACTAACCTCGCCTTGCCAAACGTTACAGCCTTTGGCGAAGTTCCGACTTGTCTCTGGGCAGGGGCACGCCTGACAGCCATATGGGGAGTTGGGATCACCATAATAGCCCTCAGCGCATTGTTCGCAGTGACCACCGCCTGTATTATCGCGACAATTCTATACGAAATAGAGGAAGAAGAAAATTCGAGACACAAGATTACTTAATTGGCTACGGGTAAAATACCCCATGTAATTAATACTCACCAAACATACACCCGTCTCACGATCGCATTCATTACTGCGTCCATTACAATGGCATGGCACAACACGTCCGATGAGATCCTCTATGAATACAGTCTCAATTTCAGTGACATTGCGAAAACGGTAGTAGCCTTTTCCAGGATCCTGACACGAGAGTCCATCATAACGTTTCGTGCATTTGCATTGTTCTACGCCTTTAGCTATCATATTCGTAGAGCCGTAGACGTAAATTGCTGAGTCCATGTGGACGTTGAAGAGACTGAAAAAGGAGGATATTAAAAGCAAAGCGATCCAAAAAAAGGTCCCTGATTCGGAGACGCCATTAAACAACTAAACCCTGGCAGTGGACTCAAACCGTAAACTGATGGAAAACCCAATTTTGTGGGTCGATAAGTTTTGTGTACGCCTACTTCGAGAAAAAGTTAGTAGTTTTTACATACTTCAAAGCACCAGGAAACTGCTTATAACTACTTTAGATTTATCTTTTCGAAGATTCGCCCACTATATTTTCTCGGCGTTTCGTTAGCATGTAAATTCGCACTTAAAACCCGCCAAAATGTTTTGTTTCATACTTACACTACTTCCGTGAAGTCCGCGAAAGCCGAAGCGCGCACAAAAATATGCCTCACATTCTGCAGGGCCGCCATCAAGGTAGCGCGATCCACTGGCTGATTGTTGTGATGATACTTCCACTCGGACTCATGCAGCGGCACTTTGTAGGTCACATTCAGCGCATACTCATAATTCTCATATTCGTAATAGTCGAGCACCAACTTCTTGTGCGAATGTATTTGCACCAACGGAAAGCGTGAGAGCACCTTGCGCTCCAGCGGTCGGTTGGCGCCCTCAATGAACAGCGTAAAGTACAAGTAACCACCATAGCTGCTGGTGCGATCGCCATAGAATTGCGGTGGCAGTTGAAAGTAGAGTGGATGATAGAAGTTCGTGTAGGCGCCAATCGACACGTTGCCCGTAGAACGCGGTATCAAATTCAGATCGTTAAGCAGGTGTATTTCAGCATCCTCGCGATAACTCTTTGCGCCCGCCATCTGTACCACTACAATATACTCATACTCCGTATTCGTAACGTACTGTGGTTGTATGTACTGCACGCTCAGATTGCGTGCCTCCGCCATGCGTATGTGTCCCCACGACCATTCGCTTTGCTCACACTCGCTCGAACGGCCAAAGCAGAAGCAACGTGTACAACCTTCCGGGTTGAGCGCCGACAGACCAAAGGTCGATTTCATGCACGTGTCACATTTGAGTCCAACCACCAGTGTCTTGCACGGACACTGCCCGTTCGCATCGCAGGTAATCGAGCCATCTGCGTGCACAAACGAACCATCTACATTGCAATTGCAACGCCTGCACTCCGGATAACCAAAGTAACCAATGGCACACGTGTCACACTGCCGTCCGGCATAGCCTTCGCGACACTGGCATTGTCCGTGCGCCGGCTCACACAGCTGGCCGATGGAACCGATACGATCGCAAGCACATTTGCGACAACCAAGACGCGGTTGCCAACCCCATGTACCGGCCACACATTGCGCACAACCCAACCCACGACTGTTCGGCGGACAGATGCAGCGACCATTCAACGGATCACAAACCTGTCCCTCGCCCGCGCACTGCGTACAACGCTGACAGCCGTCCGTGGAGAAGCCATAAAAACCGTCCGTACACTCGTTGCAATGTTGGCCGCCTACACCGATCTTGCAATCACATTGCCCCGTCCATGGATTGCATTCGTGGCTGCGCGAACCGGCTGGATCGCAACGACAGTCATGGCAGCCGACGCCTTGCGTGAGGTTCCAATGACCTGATTTGCATTTGTCGCAACGCCGGCCGGTAACATTGGCCAGACAGGCGCATTGACCGGTACGCTTGTCACATGAGGCAGCAATGGCGCCGATCGGGCTGCACTGGCACTCTGAAAAGATGCAAAAGAAGAAAAAGAAACGGTGAAAGATCTTCGAGCGTGATGAATGAGAATTAATGAATGAACTTAGCATGCTGGAGATGAATGAACTGTTGAGATGAGTAGAAATGGGAAAAATCGAAGGTGGAGTACGTGAAACGGTTTCGAAAGATTTATGACAGTAAAAATGCGGAAATGATTTTGCTGCATGATCAGTAGAAGGCAGAAGTTGGAAAATAACAAAACAAATGGCAAAAACATTTGCAAGATAAATGAAGTGATAGTACGCTAACTTATACTTTCCTAGGCTAGCAGCGCTTAGAAGCTAAGTGAAAACGGAAAATCGGTTTATTTGAGTTGAAGCGTTCGAGCGGAATTATTAAGCTTGTAGGCACGCTTTTCCGTTTTCCCTTGGTTCTGATAAGCATCTGCTTTCCCTAAAATATATTACGAATGTGGGTTTGGCAAAGATATTTACAACAAAAGTATGAGAGTTTAAAAACAAAGCATAAATAAGCTGGAGCCACAGGCAAAAACAATCCAATGGCTGTAGCAAGTTCTCAAGTAACGAGGTCGAAGAGACACAATGAGTCCAGGAGACGAGAAAAAGACGCAGCTAAAGCAAAGGCTTGTGGCACTATGCCAAAAACTGTCCATATATGTACTTACATATGTATTTATTTGCAAACTCCACATAAATGTGAATGGCCCGTGTCTGTAGTCGTGTGTATACTAAGGCACCGCTTAGCCTTCAATAAGAGTAGTGACAAATTGAAAGCCAGACTTACAACCAGGACAGACAGACGACACGGTGCGGCGTCAATAATGGCAGCGGCGACGGGCAGACTTTTTTGCCATACACATATGTATGTACATATAAAAACAATAAAGCAGACGCATGCAGACAGGTAACAAACAGGTAGGAATGTATACGAGCTTGTACATCGTTTAATACATACCTACATACTATCTACAGATATGGTAATTTTCTTGGTAATGACATAAAAAATTAAATGTCAATCTTAGCCAGTTGCCAAAGGCATTAATACAAGTGGTACATCGATTTTCGAAGACTTAACAAAATGTTTTGAGCTTTAGACATGCGCTGCGACATCTTTAAAGGCTGTGCGTGAGCACACAGCTAAATGGTGATAAAAGTGGAAGAATTGCATACATATACATATACATATGTACATATGTACATTTATTATTTGAATATTTTTTTATAATAAAGATGCTGTCAATCTTAGATGCGTATCATGGAATGACAATCAACAACAGTCGTGTATAGGATAATTATTTTTAATGCGTTATGGATTTGAAGCAGTTACGACGCTTAACTCTTGAGCATATGGCAACTTTAAAGAGCTTACTAGTTATAGCTTCAAAACTTATACGACTATTTCGAGTTACGCTGAGCACAACTTTAAGTTCCGTGCAATTTGAGAAGAACCTCTCTCCGCCCTTCGAGACCAAACCAGATTTTTCTTCAATCTGAGTTGGCCATCTCAGACGCAGCAATGCTTGTGAGTGAATAAAGGCAGGATTACTGAACCGATAATATCGACCTGTAGATAGGCAATTGAAAAACACAGTCCTCTCCCGAGGATCAAAATTCTCTCAACACTCCCATCATTCTACACGGCACAGAAGCATGAACGATGACGAACCAAGTTGATAAGGCTTTGGGAGCTTTGGAGAGCGAATAATTCTAAGCAAAATATATGACTTAGTTCGCGTGGGAGACCTACAAATACCGAATATGAGAACAATAGAAGGGCCAATGCAGGATCCGTTTACAGCTGGTGTGAACGAATGGAAAAAAGTGAGAGCGGTAATTAGTGCAGTTTTTGGTCTCGCCCCAAACGTACACACGGTTCAAGTGCCAAATAATAACAAGAAGAAGAGGGCCAAGTAGTCTAGATAGTCGAAGCCATATGGCCTTATTTGGGAAGGCAAGCCAATATCGTGGTAGCTTAAGTTTTAGGTTTTAAAAAATTTATAAATTTGGTAGGGTTTTTCGCCTCAATGACTCCATGGCGCTAAATAGCAGTGGAGTCAGTAAAGGTTGTTCTCTCTTGATTTCCTTCTTTATGACTAACTTTAGACTGAGCTCATTTTAATGGAGATAGTCCCCAAAAAACCTGTAAACCAGCACACTAGTTCGCTCAGATATTTAATTTGTTCTCAGCTTGAGTTAATTTTTTATACCTGAGAAAAATTGATTTTAAAACTGGTAATCATAGAAATTTCGTTTTGAACGCGTTCCGGTTTTGGTGTATTTCTGCACGAGAACAAAATGTAATACCGAGAACGTTCTTACAAAAGAAACAAGCACAAAAAAAAAGTATTGAGAGCAGTTTGACCGGGAACAAAATGAAGCCACCAAAGCCTTCTCATATTTGCTTCTGCGCCGCCATATAAAAGGACGGGCATGATGTGAACATTGTCGACAGTTTTGTTATCACTTTCGTTCTTGTGTAAACATTCCCGAAAGTTTTGTTCTCTTTTTGGTTTAGGGTTTTAAACGTTCATGGGAATAAATCTACGAGGATGAAATGTAGTTTCGATCATACCTTTTTTTTCGGTCCCTGGGTAGAAGTAACACCAAAATTTAGCTCTCTTTGTAGCTGACCAAAGTGTCGAACAATACAAAAAATTTAGAGAAAAAATTTTGATAAAATATGTGGAAAGAGAGAACTGTCGGCATCACTTCTACATACCTTAATCGATATGCGTAGTACATAGGCAATACCTGTCTGTTAGCTTTCACCCTTGAAGCCTTAGCAAACGTACACAAAATTTTGCGAAAATGAGATATTCTTCTCAACGGATATCTTCTAATTACATACATATTAATGTATGTATTTATAGTTTCCAGCTGCATAAGACACTAGACTGAGTAATACACTTTTAGCTAGCTACTAAAATGCTATTGCCTTAATCTGTCATTA
Organism: Rhagoletis pomonella; assembly: GCF_013731165.1. NCBI lineage: Eukaryota > Metazoa > Arthropoda > Insecta > Diptera > Tephritidae > Rhagoletis > Rhagoletis pomonella. The sequence goes on along the minus strand of NW_023458557.1, from coordinate 96,036,580 downwards.
CACTCGTACACAAGTAGGAAATTAATACATACGTTAAAACAACTGCAATCAGGTCAGTTAATATGTCTTCTTAATGCGCGCATGTGTAACGACTTAAAAACTAGACGAGCGTGCGCGCAATGCACACTTTAAGACAAAAAAAAAAAAAAAAGAAAAAATAATAAAGTAGTTAAATAAAAATCTCATCAACAAGCGCAAAGAGAAAAACAAAAAGGAGTAATGATTTTGGCTAAATAATGTGGGCCGAAAGTTGGCGTTGTGGTCTACGCCCACATTGCCAGTGCAGAGACTGGGCTCTTTTGTCTATATGAAATACGCGCATTCACGTGAATGAAAATTACACCAACTCAAACTCTAGCTGAGGTGAGGCAGGCTAAACATAGCGGCGACTTGATGCTGCGACAGCGAACGGAACGGTGTTTTTCATGCGCCTCCCTGCACGCCCCCCTCGATCACTAACTGCTGCAGCAGTGACGCAGTGACGCCAAGGAAACTGACAATTTCAAATTGTGAATGGCGCTGGTTTGGGCGTCGCGTAAATTTATGTATTTGTGTATGTAGATTGAGGATGTATTAGATGTATGTATGTGCTTGAGTGTATGCAGATTTGCTATTGAAGATTTCATTCATGAAAATCGCGTGTTTGGGCGGCAGTTGGAGATATTCATTTGCAACCAGAAATGGCCATAAGGAGTTTGACTTTTAAAAATATTGCAAACGAATTTTACCAGCGTAGTTGCTGTAGCCATTAATAGTTTTTAGTTTGCGATGGCTTAGAGGGAGTGGAGGGAGGATCATATATATGTATGTAAGTATGTATTTATGTACATATGTAAATATCCATATGTGCGCGCGTGTAGATTTGCATGCAAGTTGCAAGCCAACTTTATGTGGGTTTCATTGAGTGACGCTATGCTACAAATGTATGTATGTATGTTGCGTCTAATCACTTAAAATTTGCATTTTTATATTCTTAAAATTTATTTACATCCAAAAATGTGTTCGATGTGGCAGCGAATACCCTTGGGCTTTCATAGTTTCTGTCTATGGCATTCGCTTAAGCGTTTCCTATTATCTTTATTGATTTCGCTGGCCATGTGTACATACATATTTACGCCTGCATGTAACTATAAATACATACATAAATTAGTTACTACCACTTTTGTCATTGATTAAAAAATGCGTTTATCGTTTATGAATAAGTGGATAGACTCGTTTTTGCTCAAATTTCGAATTAAAGAATCCATTGCTGATAAGATTTCATCATAAAGATAGTTGCTAAAAAGCTTTGTCAATGTATGCTTGCAATTCTTAAACGCCTTATGCAATATTGCATTGAATTCACAGCTGCAGTTTATTCTTAGGATTTTATACACAGAAGTCTGAGTTTCACAGAAAAGCTGACTAAATGATTCAATGAATATTTGGCAAACACTTTTTTGCTGTGTTTCTTCAGTTTGATGGATCTTATGCACAACTTTTCCGAGGGAGATATCGATCGAATATTTTATTTTGTCTGTCGAAAAGTGACCGCTATTAGAAAAATATATTTTTAATATTCCGCGAACTAGACTTCGATCTCTGGAACATCGAATATTAGTATATGCTCAAAGTGGTGTCAAACTGGAATTTGTTGCGCAAAAAAGTTCAGAGCCTGCATTTTTTAACCGACTTTATGGATATTTATTTTTAATTAAAGCCAACAAAATTTAGAATATATTTGTTGAGCTTTTTGTTTGTATTTATTTATGTTAAAATTTTTATTGCATACTAGGGTGTTCGATTATTCGCCTTTTTTCCAAACCCGGTTTTCGAGTTATTCGAAAAATTGAAATTTGCCTAAAACCAGTTTCCTATTTTGAAGTTAAGAAGGAATCGGATAAACCGGTTTTATTTAACATAGTTTTCATACAGTGAAAATACTTATTTATGTTGGTAATGAAGTCATGACCAAAAATTATAATGAAACTATTAACAGTAAAGATAGCTTTTATTTGGAAAAGGAAAAACAAAATAAGTTCAAAGTTTTTTTAGATATAAAAAAAAAAAAAAATCATTTTTTAATACTTTATTGCATTTTTTTTACTTTTTTTCTTGGATTTGAGTATTGGTCTTGCCGCCGTAACCGAATGCTTAGATGTGCCTACTGCCACTAGGGAGGTGCATGGTTCAATTTCTGGTCCCAGCAACATCAAGAAAGGTTTTTTCAAATAGCGGTTGCGCCTCGGCAAACCTTCGAGTGTACTTCTGCCATAAAAAAACTTCTTCGCAGGTGTAGATCTCTCCATTTGTGTCACAACAACAAGAATTCGAGGAGAATCTCGGCTAAACAAGTAGAAAAAGTGCATTTATTTGAATCAAATATCTATAATATACTGTTTATCCCCAAATAACCTAGGATATAAATTTAAAACTATTTAAAGGTTTCCTTAATCTGGAAAAAAGCCTGAAAACTTCGAAAAAACTCGAAAACTTTTATTGAGAGGTCGAGTTTTGTATGAAATGAAAAAAAACCGGTTTGTTCAATAAAAAATCCGGTTTATTCGATATACGAAAAACCAAGATTTCAAAAAAAAGGCCTATAGATAATCACCAAAAACCGGTGGAAAGACTAGTTGAAAACATTTAGGGGTTCCCAAAAGCTAAAAAAGTTTAAATGTTATAAATAGATATTCACCAACATTTCCAGCTTTTTATTCAGAATTTAAGTATGCAGTTGTGCTGCCCATTAGTTTTTAATACAATAAAGTGCGAGTTACAAGTGGATAAAAATTCTCGTTGATTAAAATTTCTTGTTTTTTTTCTTTTTTTTTTTTTTTGATGTTGCTAGGCATTCATGTACTTCCACAAAAAGTGTGCTAGAAATGTTTTTGTTTGAAATATAATGGGCTGTATGCATAAATCCTAAGCACATTCTTTTTTCTTAAAATTTCAAACCTTTTACTCGATTTGTTCAAATAAATTTAAGTGAAAGGTATGCAATTTTAAGTAGAAGCAATTGCTTAAATTTTATGCATACGGCCCAATGCCTGATATTGTTTCATATAATTCCAAAAGTGGATATGGTACGGTCCACTAACTATCAAAAATATACGCACATAAAAATACATGTTTACTATTTAGGTACGCGTATCTACTTTTAGGTACAACCTTTCGGCAAATAGGTACAATATTAAAATTTAATATTCATCACCAGTGTGAAAGAAAAAAATATTGTGACGTCAGTGAAAGGGGGGATGCTGTCAAATCGCAAAGAGAGGATTAGCGGTCCGTGGAAGGCGCCACCTTTGTTTCGCTGTCGCCTAGAACATCAGCCGAATTTTTTCTTTAATCAAAGCGAATATCTAGCCCAGACATGTCAGAAGCCCTCTCAGGTTAACTCATACGTCTGTAGTTCGTAGATAGTCCTTAAACGGCATTTATCGAGAGTAATTTAACAAATTCATAAACTATCGTGCCGAGAATTTTGTCATCGAAGGCAGAAACGTGCGAATCGTGCTACTGTGGTCTAATTCTGTTATGGTGCTTAAATTTTTATTTTTTTTTATATTAAATACTGGTGTTATTTGCTGACTGTCATCAGAATAGTCCGATCTCAAAGGAAACTGAACTCAGTGTATAATCATCCGCACAGCATTCTATCACCGCGGAGAATAGGGAGGGAATGAGTGCAAGAGCTTTTGAGGTAAGTTTATTGTGGCTGTATGATACTGAAGAAGCTGGCGGCTACTTCTGGAACCTCCGGCTATCAGCTGGAATCTGATCCAGATAAACAGCATTTTCTGCAAATTTTGACAATGCTTTTAGCTCTACTTTTCTCTCCCTAGTATTTCAATTGCGTTTTTGAGCCTTCAGTTGAAGTCACTTTACATTTTTTTCTTAAAAGCCTTTGAGCATAACTGGCATATAGTAAATACGACAATACCTTTCACCTTTGGCTTGATTATGACTTCTTCTTCTTCTTTTTTGGCGCTGTAGCCGCCTAAGCGCTTTTGGCAAGGTTCAGCAAAGCACGCCAGTCGTTTCTCCTCTGTGCCAACTGACGCCAATTGGAAACGCCAAGTGAAGCCAAGTCCTTCTCCACCTGATCTTTCCATCGTAGTGGGGGCCTCCCTCTTCCTCTGCTAACACCAGCGGGTTCCGAGTTGAATACTTTCAGAGCTGGAGCGTCGGCGTCCATTCGAATGACATGACCAAGCCAGCGCAGCCGCTGTATTTTAATTCGCTGCACTATGTCCATATCGGTGTAAAGCTCATACAGCTCTTCGTTCCCGTAAATCTTCCGCAAAATCTTGATTATGACTAGATAATAGAAAAACAGTTGTTTGCGTTCCCATCTCGAAGACCAAGAGTAGGCATGAATATTTGCAAAAATAAAAAAGTAAGTGCGCCTGGGCCACACTGGAGAAGTGAAACTTACGTTACATATCTATTTTGTCTCATAAACAATATACATATGTATGTACATATGTACATACATACATACATACAGAGAAAATGATACAGGTAAAACGCAAGTTTTTAAAAGAAATTGTAAAAAATTTTTTTTTTATATAATTTTACTTCATACTAAATAAAAAGTACAGTAATTGTACTTACGACTTTAAAACGAAACATGCGCAAAACAAAAACGATCGTTATAATATATTTACTTTTTTTACTGAGGAAAACTAACGACATTAAAGAAATAGCGTTAAAAATGCGTATTTTAAAAACTAAAATTAAACATTTTAGAATATTGTCCCAACAAGTTGTAGTGCAACACAATTTTTAACAAGCAAAACAAATCTAGACATTTTTTAAATAAAAACGTTAATTTATTTTCAGTCAATTAGGCATGAAAAATATTTAAAACTAAAATGCTTTCCATTAGAATTTAAAAAGTTACCTAGCTATAATGAAAAACTTTCATATGTTTACATCATTTGTCGGAAAAATTGTGTTCAGATAAATAAGTTACTTCAATTTTCAGAAAAGGCGAAGGCCCCCACTACATAAAAGGGACATTGGTGGACTTCTTTGACCGAAAAAAGCTTTGGCAAGAGTAACTTACAAAAACAAATTCTTATGGGTTATTAAATAATAGTTTAAAATTTTCTTTATTTAAATTACAGGATTTGACCAGCGTGAAGCAAAATTAGCAGGCCCAGCGTGAAGCAACAGCAGTAACATCTGTATGTATATATATAGTAATATGTAAAACATCTGTATTTCAGGGACCAAAAATAACTGTTATCTCGAATTTACAAATTGAACGTTGCCCGAATTCTAAAATTTAACGAAAACGTTGTTTCATAACAGTTATTAGATGAGAAATATGTTTTCCGTTGCCGATAATAGT
>NW_023458557.1:95974773-96031229 GCF_013731165.1 Rhagoletis pomonella | reverse complement strand
TATAGACTGGCAACGGAAAAATATTTCTATTGCATAATAGTTATCAGTAACGTAAAAAAAACGTTGGGCAGTAAGTGCTATCAGGCAACGTAAAAAATAAACGTTGGGAAATAACTCTTATGGGCAACGTAAAAAATATTTCTCATCTAATAACTGTTATAGATCAACGCTTTTGCGATAAAACTTATAACTGTTATGTCCCTGCTGTATTTTATTATTAAATGTTGTAACTTATTTATAAGTATGTATATGTATATCAATATATTTTTGACAATGTGTGTGTACCAAACGACTTGTTGTGATTTAATAAAAATACAATTTGAATATCATATTTGAAAACGCATATTTTTAAAAAGAAGAAAAAAATTTTAGGATTTAATTTCAGCATGCGCATATTCAATTATCAAACAATCGTTTTTAAAAACGATTTGAAAATCTTCGTATCAAAAACAAAAACATGGATTTTGGAAATTGAATTGAAAATTTTCGTTCTCAAAATTTAAATAAATATTGTAGGTGCAAAACCTGGGTCAAAACGTTTTTAAAGGTTAAACGTTCCATACAAATTGGAAAACGAAAATTTCTCTGTGTACGTACATCTGCTTTTGTTTAAGGTTATATTTTTTGTCTTTGTTCTATCTAGATCCATACCTCTACCCTGTTTGTTCGAATTACATTTATGTTATTCTGTTTTCCTTTATCTTCATTTTTATCTTTATTCTCATCGATACAAAAATCGATAGTAATATCCATCAAAATATCGATAACAAAACCGATAAAAATATCGATAACAAAAACGATAACAAATTCGATAAAAATATCGATAACAATATTGGTAGCAAAATCGATAAGAAATATCGATAACCACATCGATAAATATATCGATAAAAATAGCTATAAAAAATTGATGAAATACCAATATAAACAACGATAACAAAATCAATAAAAATATCAATAACAAAATCGATAATAAAGTCGTTAAAAATATCGATAACAAAGTCGATACAATATTGATAAAAAAATCGATAAAATTATATATAAAAATTCGATAAAAAACCTATAAAAATATCGATAACAAAATCCTTAAAAATATCGATTATAAAATCGATAACAAAATCGATAAAAATATTTATCCTTTAATTTATCTATGTACTTTCTAAGTGTTATTCTTTAACCTTTTATTAGCAAGTTTTTGTTAAATTAATACCAAATGCATACACACAAGAAGCACTTGTTCCAGCCCAAACCATTTCCGTTGCACCATTTGCGTGTGCAGTTTCCGTTAAATTTGCAAATTTACTCCCAACCAACCAACCGCCGCTAAAGAAGTTTCACTTCAAAAAGTGAAGAAAAAAATTTCACTCTAAACACCGATGACAAAATTTTGTTATTAAAAATTAAAATTTTTGTATGAGGTTTTGGGTTATTCACATTCATGTTTGTAAGTAAATGTTGTGCAATACTTAAAATAATAGCTATTCTCAATTAAATTAAATAACTATAAAACCAGTAGTCATTCTACACTTCACAGCGCGTCATAATTTCAGCCCGCAGCAGCGGAACTATACGCCTGCGCGTCATGTCGAGTTCAATCAACTCGTTTTGCTATTCTTTGATTTGCTTAATTTGAGTTTTTTTTTTTTTAGTTTTTATTTTGTTTCGTTTATTTCTGTTGTGGTTGTTAAGCAATTTCAATTTGCAATTTGTTGCTGTTTTCGCTATTCGTTTGATACTTTTTATTTATGCACAATTCTAGCATGCGAATATGTGTAGCTGCCATTCAACTGCATATGTACATACATACATACAAAATATAAATACGTATTTGGCGCTTACACATTTGCTTGTGCTTGGCCGAGTTTCTCCTCCGATTTGTGGTGTGCGCCTTGATGTTGTCGTAGAAAACAGCAGGGACCTAGGAGCTTAATGCCGCCTCCGTACGGCAAATGGGTTTTATGAGAAGCTTTTTTCATGGCAGAAATACACTCGGAGGTTTGTCATTGCCTGCCGAGGGGCGATCGCTTTTAGAAAAAAAATGTTTTTTTTTTTATGTTGTCTGGACCAGGCATCGAACCCTGGCCCTACCGAGTAGTAGAGCGCAACTCGAACCACTCGACCACGGCGGGTGCAAAGAAAGTTTAATTCATTTAATTGTTTTTGTATGTGCATATGTATGTATGCACATACACAGGCGTTTGTGTGTAATTGACGTTGTTTTAAGGAAGCGTGGGTTTGTTTATTGACAATTTTTTTGTCGTCTATTTTTGCTGCATGGCGACACTGCCGGCTTCGCCGAGTATCTATTAGTTTTGGTTTGTTTTATAAATGAACACGTTTTGTTAAGCAAAATTTCAAAAGAATAGAGGAATATGTCATATGTACAGCATATATGTATGTACATATGCATGTCTACCGGCGAGCCTGTGGCAAAATTGCGAATTAAAATTTGTGGGCGTATCAACACTGGAGGCGGCTATCGACTCAATTGCTGCTACTTTGCGTTCACTGACTGACCAAAACTTTGGTCGAAGGAGTTACGGCCGCTCAATGACTGGACATTTTTATTTCGACAAATGTTTTTGCTAGCCATTTGTGTACATATGGTGTACCATATGAGCACATGTTCACTTTCGGTAATGAGTAATTGATCTTAGTACCGGTTTTATTACTTAATTTATCATCAGCTGTTTGGCGATTTTACACACAATTCATAAAATAGTTTATAGCAAACATATTTACTTATTTAGTTCGAGTAATTTTGCATGGCATAAGAGGGAGACTTGACGTTGACTCTACAGGGGGAGACGTTAAGCATAAAACAACTGCGTCCATGCAAAGGAATTAACGGCAATACTAATATCCTACCTTTGTTTGAGGGATATAAAATTGTGTGAAGGATGCACAGCTGCATGCAAATCATAAAAAATGCAATATATAATGCATTTTTCAAATTGAGGGGTTGACATTTTTTTTCGTTTTTTAAACAGTGGAATCGTGTTTCTCGTCTCAATATTTATAATATTAGTTTAATAAAAAATTCAAAGAATGTTTTTTTTTTTTTTTTTGGATATATATCCGTTGATGTTTGCATGGTTTTTTCGAAGAACGCTATTTTTAACCAATTTTTTTAAGGCCAAGGAGTGATTGTGGCTCAATGGCAATATTTGTCCTTGAAAGGCAATTACATAAGCTTTCAACGCCATTTTGTTTCACATCAAAACATTGCTTCTGTCGAAAGCGCTACCATTAATTGGCATGAAGTGTTAAAAAAGCACACTGTGTGCCGTCGAGTTAGCTCGAATATCTTATTTTTCAGTCGAGAAATGTAATTTTGAAATTTTAAAATTACTACGGTGTATGGTTCTCAAAAACATATAACTCAAAATATATGATTTATCAAAATATAATTCATTTATAAACAATGTGCTGTGTCTACTACTGCGATCCCTGGTCCGCGCAACATCTAACTTAGAAAAAGCGGTTGCCCCTCGGAAGGCAATGGCATACATTTGAATTGCAAAAGCTTCTTATTAAAATCTTATTGGAGTTCCGAGGCGGCGTAAAACTGTAGGCATCAAATACGCACACCACAAATTGGAGGAGAAGCTCGTTCAAACAAATAACAAAAGTGTAAGCGCCAAGATATTATTATTATTCTAGGAAACGTGATCTGGGCTTAGTATGGCCTTCACAGTGTGCTTTGATATTTCCTGTTCCTCGTAACACAACTCTGTTCAGAGTAAATAACTCCCATAATTGACCAGTGCTTCATTACCCTTCATTAGTATGTAAGCGAGTCTATAACAATTCTTACTGCGGTAAAACATCGCGCTTAACGCTCAACACGCTTATTTAGGTTTTGCTGTTACGATAATCGTACCTTATCGTAACGAACTTCTCAAAAAAGCAAACGCTCCTAGATTTGAGTCGACTGGCTGGGCTAATTTGTGTAAAATGATTTTTGAAGCTTGTTAGATCGATAAGTAACCAGGGCTGCCAACTGTCCTCTGCTATGAAGAGCCATATTGAGGATAAAAAATGCCAAATAGAAAAATAAAAGTGACAAAAATTTTGCCATTCTTTTTGAAACGAAAGGTAAAGGTTTATTTCCTTTCCATTATGCAATACAATAAGAACCACATTTCTAAAACAAAAGTGTTATGTTAAAATAAAATAAACTGGTTAAAATAAAATAAACTGGCTGTATAAACTTTTTGAAATTTTTAGTTGTGAAATAGAAGTACATGCAATGGATTTAACAAAAATGTATTGGAATAAATATTACTATTTTTTAAAAGTGCCATTTTGGCACTTTTTGCCAAATTGAAAAATTAAGAGCCATTTGAAGTAAAATAGGGCCAAATATGGCACGGCTTCAGGCAAGTTGGCAGACTTGTGAGCAGTGTACGAAACTAAACTATATTGTACGTTACTATTTCGTTTCGTTTATTACTTCAACAGTTCGGTACAATACGAAAACAAAACGGCTGAGTTCACTTTGGCGATAGTACACTACAGTAGTTTAGTAGTTACAGACGAAACAACAAACGCAATGAATCGTGCAGAGAAAAATATATGTATGTATGTACATATATGCAATAACTAAATACAAAACGAATGGCTGCAATGAATAAAAAAAATAAAAATGTTTTTTAATTGAATTGGATATGGAAATTTACAGAAAAAAATTTTTTCACGTAATTGAAACGTTTGCATACATATAAAACGTACTCCATGGTACTATTGTCACAAACGAAAAGCAAACGTTTATCGTTGGCGAAAGTGACTGTGAATCTTACAATTTGTTTCTGACTATGTACAAAACTGTACAAAACCACAAATGATATGATGATCGATGAGCAAATGGGAATTGTTTTGTACAGTTTATTTTCGTACCCTGCCTGTGAGTAATTATAATTATCATTAGATCATTGAGAGATTACCGGTACTTTTAAATTTTTATAAGAGAATTGAAGTCGGTTTTGTTTTTTGCTTAATTGTTTTATTTATTTCGGTTTGGGGAGTTCTCTCAGTGCCCACAATGACCCACTGTGATACATAAGAAAAGGTTTCCGCAGACACACAGGAAAACTTGAACCTTGGCTGTCCAGATTTTCGAAGAACTGGTCCAACGGAATGTTGAAGTACATTTCTTGAAGTGCGGAATATTTACATAAGATTGAAACAATTGACCAGTGATATGTACATTAGTATCCCGGTGAGGAGCTTTGCAGAGACTAAGAAAATTCTCGCGAAAATCTGCATGAGTCCAGATGGGTCCAGCTTCTATCGGTCAAAAACAATCAGTTACTTCTTCTTCCTCTTTGTTTATCGGCGCTATAACCGCCTAATCGATTTTGGTCGAGTCCGAAACAGATGCCAATCGGTTCTTTTCTGTGCCAGCTGATGCCAATAGGAAATGCCAAGTGAAGCCAAGTCCTTCTTCACTTGGGATTTCATCTGTTATCAGCATCGCGACCCGCGTTGAATAATTCGCTGAATTATGTCTTTATGACTGTATCGTTGTAAAGCTCATACAGCTCATCGTTCCATCGTTTGCGGTATTCGCCATCGCCAACGCGCAACGACCAACGCCAACGCGTAAATCTTTCGCAGAATCTTTCTCTCAAATATTCCAAGTGCTGCTTCATCAGACGTTTTCATTGTCCATGCCTCCGCGTCATACACCAGAACGGTGATTTTTGTACGACGAGAGGGGACTTTACTTGCCTGCTTCAGTCCAAAGATCAAAAACAATCACTAAGTTCTAAGTTACTAAGTTTGTTAAAACCGCAAGAATCGTTACCACCGATTTTTTTCGACATGAAAATTAAAATAAAAAAAATTGTTAAATGAAATTGCAGAGATTTCATCTGTAAGTATAAAATGTAGCCCGTATTCGCGTTTGTGGTTTTTTCTTTTAATTTAACAATGGGCAGAAGTTGGGTTTCTTGTTTATGAGTTTCAAGAGTTTGTTGCTAAATTTTGTGTTTATTTTTTATATGTACATAGCTTCTTTCAATTTTGTATTCAACCAGATGCATACAAATATAGTTTGTACATTAGGGCGGGTCAATTTGTATGAGAAATTTTTTCGATTATGCGCGTATAGCACAGAAGTATTCTCTGTGAAATTCCAAGCAAATTCGCGGAAGAAACCATGGGTCTAAAATCACTTTCGAGTTTGCCAAATAGCGAGAATAGGTTTCTTAGCATTTTACTGTAGTGTCGCAAAGAAGTGCTTAAAGTTTGTTTTAAACCATGGTATAATGGGTTTTTTGGTATGAGGAATAAATTTTTGCACTTATCTTTTTCTTAAAACTTTCACCAGAGGGCACAAGAGGTAAAATTTGACAATTTGGAAAACTCCAATTTGATTGTTGACCCATGGTTTCTTCGGCAAACTTGCTTAGAATTACACGTAGACTCACTCGTCTTGTGCTATACGCGCATAGTAAAAAAAATTTATCCGCCCTAATGTACATACATATGTACGAGTACATGTCAATACATTATGTACATTCATAGGTATGAATTTAAACTTTTTTTCTTTGTGGCGCTTATACGTTCAACGCGCGTTGCAGCTGTCAATCTCTTACTCAAATTGGCAGTCTTCAATAGCATTTCAATTTCATATTTTAATTAAGATACAAGACTTGATTGCTTTTGAAAATTGCATAATGTAATTGAGTTATTATTTTGTTACTTTCAGGTTGTTAAATATGATTGGCGCTTTTGCTGTCTTAGCTGGTAAGTATTTGTTGCGTTTGAGATTTTGTTGCAATATTAAGCTTTAGACATAGAAGTAAACATTGGCGTCATAGGCCATTCATGACAAGTCAATAAATCGAATGATTTGTGGCGACAGGGGCGTGACTCTAGCGGCAACATAATTGTGAATAACTGTTTACTAACTTACTAAATGCTTTGTTTTGATTTTGAGAGAAAATATTATACAGTGCCATAATTGCATAAATTCTGCAGTAAAAAAAAAAAAAATTATTAGATTGGTGCAGAACCGCATTGTTTTATTGAACTCGTAAACTAAAAATCTTAATCTTGAAATTTGGATCTGAAAGTTATGCTACGTATAATCTTATTGATCAACAGTCGTCTGGCATTGCGTGGCAAATTAAATGGAAAATGGAAAAAATAAATACTTGTGATTGATAGGCGTATCGATTCTCGCATTAGGTCTGGTCCATTTTCCGATACCAATAGAACTTATAATTGCATAATGGAACCTCTCAAGTTGCTGTAATCAACTAACGAAAACAAATTTCGAGTTGTATGGCGGCTCCTCAGATATGCAAATTTCCATATAGAGGATACTTTGTCTAAGCTATTCCTACCTGGAACTCCATTCGTATGGCCATTCGCAGTAGTCCAACTAAAAGCAACTTTAAGAATATTCTTGTATATGTATACTTTCGTTAGTATAACTACGAATATATAAATACCTAACTTCAAGACAGTATGTATAACCACTGTATTTATTTATTTTTTTAAATTTAATAATTATTATTCCTTAATTTACTTTTCTAATTTTAATTTTTTGTTTGTTTTTCTATTAAAAATCGCAGATCTTTTTGTACCAATATTTTCGCAATAAATGAAAATGAAGTGAAATGGAAAAGCTCGTCGGAAAGTACCCACCTACCATACTGACTATCGTTTAAATTAGTCTATACCACTTCCAAATTCAGCGCGCGATTTCCAGGTAGATGGTTTTGCTATCAACACAGCTCGCAGCATAGATTTGGCAATGGAACTATTGAAGACAAGCATGGGTATTACTTCCGACAGCCAGGCGGCAAAAAGGGCTTTTGTAGCTCAGTAAATTCCCTTGCTTAGAGAAAGGTACGTCATTATCTTGCAGACAAAGCATTGTGGTTATATAAGTGACAAGCATCCCAGCATTTATGGTGTCGAAATGGCTATACAGAACTTGTTGCAAGTGGAAGGACGTACAATTATCCAGAGACTGCAGAAGTTCGTGACCTTCCTACTGCTTTGAGCGGACTTCAGTTCTAATTAAACCTGTACAGGAAATGCTCCAAAGGACACGGACTGAATCACAAGAATAAAATCTCATCAACTGTAACTTCTCGGAAGTTAAAAAAATAGAGCATCTGCTCTGCTAAGAGGGAATTGAATGACCTAAATCCGTTGAATTTAACCATGGTTTGGAACTCCACGGGCTGTACCACGGAAATCTGCTCCGGTCTCATGCTCAGATTTCAGAGGAGTCAGAGGCTAAGCAACGGAGTATTTTGATACTTTGGCAACGGTAAAGGAATCAAATGCCCAGAATTTGCCGCTGGCCTGGCGAACCGTCGGGGATCGTTAACCCTACTTACATAGGGCGGGAATTTGTGTGTGGTCTTAGTTGGTCATCTTCTCTTTTACTAAGCGTGAGCAGGCATTTTGGCATGCTACGTTATTTGGTTATTCATTTTAGAGCAAGCCTGCTAATCCCTGATTACTAAACTTACATGTAGCGAGACTTTGGACACGGAACATTGAAACAAATTTCACCTATCGTACAGTCGAAAGCGTTTAGAGCTAAAAATTCGTCTAACAAAATTTTATAATCATTATTTATGCAGGCAGAAAAGTTCATCGAGCATTAGAAACCTCAGGTCATAGTGCTCCTAATACATTCTATCTCTCAATCCACAAAAAAAAAGGACAAAACTGTTATTAGTTGACTACTAGGTCAACAAAGCTTTAATGCTCTGCTAAAATAGTGAAATACATACAACCTTCGTAAAAGCGGAGAAAAAGTAAAAAAAAATCATCTTCTCAAGTATTTCATCTGATAAGTCATAGTCCATTGAGCAGACGACAGCAGATGCAATAATGATAAGGTAAAGTGGTAATTCTTTAGAAACCCACAATTAATTTCCATTACTTTGTGGTACACAACAACGCGAATAGGCGCCGAGGCTGGCATCAACACTGGTCTGACGAGCCGCAGTAAACCCATGGAATGCTATACAAATTGCAACACTACTAAGGAAAGCTGAATTAAATAGTTAGCTTCAAGAATAAAAAAAAAAAATGCTTTAGAAGAATTCTTACGCTCTAATGTACGCTCTTGACAAAACCGATACATATAAAAATGCGTATTTGAAAGCCTCTTTCCTTTGATGGCTTTAATGAAAATATTATGATCTGCGCTGTACACTTTGATCAAAATGCATATAAATAATGGCTGGCATAAGTATGTAAGGCCAAGTATTAAGTCAAAGCAATGAAAGCATCTCAGTGGCGACTGCTTGGTTAGTTGGTCGGCGGTGGTGGCTGTTGGTGGGCGCGCCACCAACTCACTTCTTAAAAAAATACAAACACACCACAACTGCAGCAGTTGTCTGTCCAAGCAACCGCCCAGATTTTCGCTGACGCGCTAAAGCGTAACATTGTTGGGTGGCTAACTAACTGGCGGCCTGGCTGGTCGTCTAGCTGATGTGGCCACCGCCACTGTTCGTTGCTTAAAGTGGCTATTGACTGTCGCCGAGGTGGCAACCGGCTCGGTGGCATTCACTTTAATATGGTGGTGATCAATGAGATCGGCTACTGGTGGTTATCTTTTGTGGATGACGCGACACGGAAAAATTGCAATAAATAAATTGGCAGCGGCCTAGTCAGCTTGTAAATACCGCACTCTTACAATAATGTCTCGAATAGTATTTAAATAGTTGGCACAGGTGATGTCGACTAGTGGAACTACTCGTGTTACACTTAGCGAACAGCATAGAAGTTTTGAGCCAGGAAATAAACACAATTTTTCGGGCCAAACTTTCGGATCACTGTTCCTAAAGTGCAAAGCTATTCACATACGAACTGTCACTCAAAGAAACTAAAGCTCTGCATATGGTTTGTGGATGCAAGGTAATCGCTATGAAACACTATCACTAACTCTTCGAATGATCGATTCCCTAAAATCTGTGTGAAGATAGTCTATCTTCGTTTAGTGACAGTGGGAGAAAACTGCGCTTGGTTGAATATGGCTGATCCCCTTAAATATAATTTTGAGGACTATCAATACTAAGACGCTACGAGATCTCCTTTCCATACGCTTCTAACACGTTATCGGTCGGAGACTGGAACGTCGTTCTCCTGACACACAGTTTTTGTTTGACACTCTCCAAGGGTCAGATCTTCTTCCTTTGGGTAACCCATACAAAGTAATAGTTCTTTCCGAAAGCTGGAAAGTGACATATTTTACTGTTCATTTAGAGTTGCGAGATGCTGTGAGACAGTGTCCCGAAAATATCCCAACTTATGTAATACTTATATTGAAGTTCAGCATTGGAAACACAAGAATTTAGCCGGTGGTTTTTGCACTGTAAGACCGTGATTTTAAGGATTACAACAAGAATTTCACCTTCGATGCCATTGCTTGCTTTGTCTAATTCTATAATAAACCTAACTGAGGGAGGTCTGGGTAGTTTTCCACTTATAAGTTTTCCCTGGTTCCTAGAGCTTGTTTCTTCTAGCCCAAGCTCCGGAAAAAACCCATCAAATTCCACTACTTCACTCATTTTAGAACTATCCGTAAAGAAATGGTAGGTGGTTTGACTGGATTAGAGTTCCTTCTTCCACTAATCTTGCTGTATTTTGACGTGTGATCCGTTTTAAAAACTAGCCTGAGGGACCCCATAGTCTGGTTTACCGGTTAGCTCGCGTAAATTACTGTGGACTAATGACCGTGGTTTTAACTTGGTATTTGATACACTAATCCAAGTGATTGTTATTTGAAATGATCTTAATCTGTATCTTTCTCTATCCTCTTTTCAACCTGGCAGGAGTCTTTACTGGACCATGTCCGATAGGAACCCATGAATAAGATTTATGTAATACAGCTTTAGATTTTTTTTGGCAAAAACTACTTGTACATATATTGTACTTGTACTCGGGCAGCGGATTTTTTATTTTTTTCATTAAGTTATTGATTAACTTTTAAACTTTATTGTTTTAAATAGAAAAAAATATTCATATATATTTTTGAATTGGATTCAATTTTTTATTTCTGTATACTATTTTTTAATTAAACTCTTTGACATTGTTTTAAAATGAAATTTTTTTTTTTAATTCTATAAAATTTGTACAAACAAATGTTTGCCTTGTTTTTTAATTAGGCTTTATTTTACTTTTTTAATTTGATTTTCTCTAATTTTTAGATTTTATTGTTTTAGAAAACAAAATGTTTTTTATTTGATTAAATTTTTAGAAACTCTTTATTTTTTCTTTTTTTTTTAGGTTATTTTTTTTTCTTTTTTTGATTTAGTTTTCATTAATTTTTTGATTTCATTATTTTGAAATAAATTTTTTTTTTAATTACATTTAATTTTGAGAAACTTATTTCCGTTTTATATATATGTATATATGTATATATGTATATATATATATATATTTAATTTTCTTCCAACTTTTAAATTATATTATTTCAAAACGGAACAATATATATATTTTTTAAATAGATAATATTTAAATCTTAGAAACTTCGGTTTTTATTTTTTAAACTTAATTTTCTCTTAATATTTGGTTTTAAAAAGATAATTTTTATTTTTTTTAATTCATTTAGTTTTTAGAAACCTTATTGCTAAAAGACAAAGAAATAAAGCTAAGAGCTCCTCGTTAGCAGGGTTTTCAAGTCGAATGGCAGAAAAGATAGTTGCCAGAATTTACAATTGTCTTACGAAGGACTATGGTGTGTTGAAAGACAATTGACAGAATTGCCATGTTAGTCTCTTCAAAGGTATTTTTAACAACAACAACCCACAAAAATCTTTAGTTTTTAGATTAATTTTAGTTTTTCATGAAAATTGTTAAAAATTCTAAAATATCCATGTCACCAATAAAAAGAAATCGTCATGTGCTAGAAACAAAAGCAAAGATGAATAAAAACTAAGATATAACTTTTTCTTAAAATTTCAGACCTTTTATTCGATTTCTTCAAACTTCAAATTTAAGTAAAAGGTCTGCAATTTTAAGAAAAAGCAATGGCTTACCTACTTTGATATTTGAAAAGGTTAAATTTCGCAGGCCCTTGTAATTTTACCCATTGCCTGAGGATAGATGTCGCCCCAATGACACAATGGCACACATCTCGTATGATCATTGAGTATTGGAGAAAACTCACGACATTTTCTTATGCAAATTAGCTCCATGTTCCAGCTTTACCACTTAATGATTAGATATTTTCCACTTTTATAAGAAATTCGCAAGTGGCTAAAGAATTTTCTAACGATCAAGAAGAGAGAAGAAGAAAAAAACTTAATTGTGCGTACATATGTATTAATATGAGCAGACATATAAGTATGTAGGTTTGTGTTTATTTGTTTTTACATACACTCATATGTAGTATGTACATACATGTGTAGAGCCTCTATTTACAACATGCGAAGCCTGCGATTCATGGTGGTCTGCGTCCTATACGCTTTTCTTTTACCATCCAATCCATGTAAATAGAAGCATAAATATGATTTACATGTAGTTACAACCAAGAAACATGTATGTATGTAAGTTTATTTGTTGCATGTTGCATGTACTTGTTTATCTGCAACTTGCATCACTTGTATGTATGTATGTATGTATGTTTTTTTTTGTGGGTTGTTGGTGCGCCAACTCTCGATGAAGACATATAAAAATGCAAATGAGGCGACGCATTGGCCAAGATAAATGGGTCAACAGTGGGCGGTTGGTCTGCAAGTATGTATGTGTGTACATACATATGTATGTATGAATACTTGAGTTTGAGTGCTTGTCGTAGGCAGGCAAGAAGGAGTGCAGTAAATGATTTATGCAAAGTGCTAATATGTGTACGTACATATGTATGTATGAGTAAGCGTGTGCGCAACTAGCAACTTTCATTCACTATATCCACCACATTTGTAGCAACAACTATAGCCCACCTTTTGCGATGAAAGTTATTGCCTCCCCTGTTTGCTGAGTAGTGATTTCAATTTGTTTACTTAGTCAATGCGCGCTCTATTAATCTCCTATAGCAGCTGTCAAATATGACAAGCAACTTTGAGGTTACTGTCTTCGCGTGATTAATGCGCACCACAAGTTGTTGTAAAGTATTTAGTTTAAAAGTCATAAACTGTCTAACTGTTCTTCCCTTTGGTAAGCGTACACCTAATTGCCATCGTTTTATTTATTTTTTTTCGTTCGTTCGTTGCATATTTCTAAAATTCATTTGTAATCATCAATTTGACATTTCAAATGTCAACTTTGAGTCAACAGTTCCACTACGCTTAATTGCTTGTTGATAACCTGGCGCGCCGATGCTGTGGCATGGCAATAAAGTAGTTTGGCCGAAAGCGTTACTGTTATGGCTACATAGCTAGAAAATGGCAGTACTTCCGTCTGTCCATCGGCAAATGGAGCCACTGTTAGCCGATAGAGCTCACTGCAAGTCATTGGGTAATTTGAAATTTATGATAATTAATTGTCAGGCTGTCGAGTTTGCAGCAAATTCACCAATGTGAGTGAGTTTCTCCCCGTTCTCTACACGAAACCACACTCTACATACTCGTAATAAATTCTCAAACAACCAAACAAACTACCTAAAACTAGCCAGTTGCACTGCTTTGTCAAATACTGTCTGGAGTCTGTTGAAGTTTTTTTTTTTTTTTAATTTTTCGTTACTTGATTTCTTTAGTTGTCCGTTTTTGTTGCAACAATTGCCATTCGCTTTGCTCTCCTTGCATTTTAATGCATTTATTGCCAACATGTAGGCCATTACGAATCAAAATTGTTGTACCTAGCTTTTTTCCAACAACATTTTGCCGCTACCCCAACAATTGTGTAATTGTCCCACATGAGCGTTGTATTGTCTTTTTTCTGCTGTAATTGCGCCTTAATTGATTTCTAATTTAAAGTGTTCAACGCCTAGTTGAAATATATCGGTTAATCTTGATTTATGCGCTATTGGCATATGACAAAGACAATTTGTGAATTGGGTACATACATAAATGTGTTTTTCGATATTCGATTGAGTTAGCCACTTGCCAGTGCAGTTCAATTAAGTTCACGAATTTTTAAAAGGAAACCTCATACTTAATTGAAATTTGAAAATGACACTGGATGGTATTTTCAGTAGAATCGGGTTGGAAGAGTATAAATTAAGTTTCCAGGATTAAATACATTTGAAAATATATTAATTAACACCCTTATTCATAAAAAATGAAATATGTTTCATATATCGAAAATTTATTTGAAAATCTCACTTCATAAAGTTCTTCAAATCTATTTTATTTTGTATGAATGAGGCCATAACAGTTTTGGGAGGGAGTAACAGGAGAAAAATGCTTTTAAGGCGCAGCGAAGAACACCGGGTATTTGCTAGTTGCCAATGAAAATTAATACAGTTACCATTTAGCTTTTATTAACCTTAACTAAAACTTTGATTTAAATATTTTTTTACACTATTTCGTATTAAGCTTTTTAGTTACAATTTTCCTAACGTGCTAGATTTGACCAAAGATTTTGAACAAAGAAACAAATTTTTTCATCGGACCATAGATGCAGGTTTTCGAAATATATCGAGCACCGCGACACCTAACGGTAATATTTTTTTTAGCGGTATTTCTCTTCATCTTCATCTTCATCTTCTTCTTCTTTCTGAAGTGAATGAACCACTCCTGCGTCACCTATCGGCAAAATTTTGTGTGGAATTATTTATTTTCATGTAAATAATATACATACCAAATATGAATCAAATCGGATCATGAATGCGGGTTACTCAAATATCTCGACTCCTACGCCATCTAGCGGATTGGTTGGTTGAAGTGGCGAGTTTAATCACTTCATTTAGCACTCATGCGTGCCGTTTTAAAACCTAGCGAATTAATTCATCCTTTATATTGCCTTGTCGCGAGAACCAAAATTTTCAGCCCGATAGCTTTAGTGAAAGTGGGTGAAACGTTAATTGCAAAATGTTAGGACATACATACATCATATAAATAGAAGCTATAAAAAAGATATATGTGACTCGCTGAATCTCAGTGAGAGTACCACGGGACCCTCAAAACTGGCAAACTCCAGCAGTGATATGTTGACTGGAGTAGGTTTCAGTATGAGAATAGTTTCCCGATCTCCACTGAGGAAGAAGAGCTCAGACGGAAGGCGCAGACGGAAAAGTAGTACCCCTTTTTGACGACCTTATAGCATTCCCTGATAACTGCAGCCTAATATAGAGCTGCCGACGATCATCGGTTCAGTGATTTCCTGAAATTCTTTAAAAAAGAAGCCGGGAATGCCTTACTTGGAAATGCTGGTCGTATTCTCTGCTATGGTCAACAACCCCACAAGTAATGAGACCTGCTTGCTGAGCCACTTCGTTAAACACTTTAGGTACAGCAATGGTTCTGGTATATTTGATCAGGGATATGTCTTCCTCTTGAGACGTGTGCGTTGCCCGAAGAAACCGGGTCCCGCTCCGACGACTTTTTCAGGGGAACGATGAGGGATAAAGTCTTGCTGGTGATAGAATCTAATGTCCCTTTTTAAGCGAAAATTATTCTGCTCACCTTTGCCTACTAAAGTTCCCAAAGGAATAAATAAATCACATTTCAAGAAATATAAATATTCAAAATAGGTGGCAAGCATAAAAATACCTTTCAGCTCTTAAAAATAGATGAAGCCTCTACTAAATCAGACTTATGGCAACTGTAGATGAATGCAGAAAGCAAAGTAGGGAAAAACGTGTTTCTCACGCGTTTTTTTTTGCCATTCAAAAATCCAATTATTTCAACAGTCTTTATTAGAGCGGAAAATGCAAATTTAATTTGAGTTCAAAATGAAGATTTGTAAATGTCAGGTTTAAACAAATTATTGCTCGGAAATGCGATTTTACGTATTTGTACATACAAACATATGTATGTATGAAAATATGTATGTATGTATGTATAAAGCACTGCAAGCAAACTCTGCGAGGAGGCAGTACTTCTAGCCAATGATTGATTTAAATGGTGTTAATAAGTGACACATTAATTTGCATTTAAATGTGATTTTAAAAGCACGCTCGCACACATTTGTTATAAACTGCATGCATGCATATGTTCATGCAAGTGCATTCACCTAGCAATACATACATATGTATACGTACGTATGTATTTATGTACCTAGGAGCATAAACTCAACCTCAAGAATTTTAGTGAAGGCAGAATTTACAAGAAGTAGAATTAATGGAAAAATATGCTTGAATGCCAAATTGGTCGAAAAGTTTAGTAGTATTAGTTCAATGTAGTAAAAAATTACATGCGTGAATTTTGCGAGTAAAAATTTTTAACTAATATATCGAAATTTTCATTCTGTTCGGTTTTGGCTGTTTCGCCTTGTCAATTTTTAAATACAGTTTGCGTGGTTCAACAAAGTCTTAATGCAAAAATATAAATCGTAAATTTTATTGCAAAGCAAATGGTACAAAAACGCACGAAGGTGGAAACAAACAAAAACAATTTTACAAACGCATACACATAAATATATTCATACGTAGCGGTAGGTAATTTTGCATGTTTAAGCTTTAGTTCAAAAATAGCTTTAAAAAAAAAATCTACAATACATAAAAAACAGTTTGTGGTGGGTCCAATGCCCCAGTGACTCAAATGTGCGTAGATGACAGCAAAAAATAAATACAAATAAAAGGTGCGAAATATTATTCGAATTTCGCAAAATTTTAACTGTGCATGTTGATCTGTGTGTGTGTGCGTTTACAATTTTTAGTGATTTTTCGCAAGTCATTAGAAGGTGTTGACAATTTAATGGCATTTTTAACGGAGACCACGCATAAAATTACAAAAAAAAAAAATAATGTACATATGTATATAACGTAGGTATGTATGTATGTACACTGGCGGCAGAAATAATAGACTCGTCGTACCTTTAAGAATTTTGGGCTGTATTTTTGTAGTTTATTTTATGTTTAATTTTTTTTTTTTATAAAAGCCTACGTAGTCATACAACAAACATCATATAAATCCGCTTTTCTAATTTTGAACAAAAATTATAAAAACTCGGCAAATTTTCACCAAATTTTCATACTTTATATTCAGGATTTTTAGAAAAAGTTTTGGGATGCAGTTTTATAGCCCATTCAATATATGGTATAGTAAAGTGCAAGTTTCAACTAAACATAAACCCGGGAAGTATAGCCAAAACAAAGGCGAGTCTATTATTTCTGCCGTCAGTGTAGGTATTGAAGATATTAGGACTTGGTGGTTCTATTTGGTCCTTGCTTTTGCCAAGATGCTGTAGCAGATGGTCATTGATGTTTGAATGGTGCACCAAGGGACCGAAAATTCAAAATGTTGATAAATTTATTAAGTATGGTTTAAGGTGTGCTAAGCTTCACCTTTAAAGTTATAACAATTAAAGCATGTTGACTAAGAATAAAAATGTTAAAAATGTTGAGTTAAAATTTGTCATATGACTATGGCACAACACAAGCACACGTGCGTCAAACATTCACTTTTTTAGGCGCAGCTATGACTTTTTTCTCATCGCTTTGGCAATAAATACATAGTTACTGGCTGACATTATGACATTTACTTACTTGCCAAAAATTGCAACATAAAAAATGTGCTTACATAGACCGCACACCCGCACGCATGCTTCTGAACATTTATTGTAAATTTTGGCTATGGCCGTGACCTAAATTGGTATAGGAGGTGTTTGACAGTCAGAATTATGAGAGTTAGTATGTATGTTGAACCCGATCACAATAAAATATGAAAAATGAATTAATCCGCTAGGTGGCGCAGGTGTCGACGTATTTCAAGAAGCCGTATTCATCATCCGATATGGCTCATATTTAAAATGTATGTTAAAAACGTCCCAGAAATTTTCCCCGAAAGAAGGGTAGGACTCTATATTTGGAATAACATATTTATGATCCGATTTATTTCAAAATTTGGAAGCAATATTATTCAAATGGAAAGAAAGAACTAAAAAAAAAATAAAAGCTTGCCTTACAAATTTTCTTTACACCACTTGTTCTACTAGTTCTACTGGATTAATAAAAATCAGGCACCGTAACAGTTACAGCTTGTATTAAAAAAGTCGCTCTTTAAATGTTATTTTTTTACTTTTACTTTATTACTCCTCAAATAAGAGTTATTTCTGATTTTTATTTTGTAAATCCAAAATAACAATTATTTTTTATTTTTCTCTAAATGATCTGCAAATAACAGTTAATTTTCATTTTAAATTATATGTCTTAGATAACAGTTATTTATTGATAAAAGTCATAAATAAAAATCAGCCAGAGACTTTTACTTTTAAAAGTCATCAATATAAATCAGTCACTGACTTTTAATTTTTAAATCATACTAATAATAGTCATTTGTATCAGTCGTAGTAAACTTTTGTTCTCCAACACCTTCTTAACTGCGAAAAATGATACATGACTTTGGTACGTATGACTTGAAAAATAAAAATCGATGACTGATTTCTTTTGATGACTTTTAAAAGTAAGAGTCACTGACTGATTTTAATTGATGACTATAAAATATATATAAATGATGATAAATAAAAGTCTTCGATAACTGTTATCTAAGACGTATAATATAAAAATCAAAAATAACTGTTATTTACAGATTATTTAGATAAAAATAAAATATAATCGTTATTTTGGATTTATAAAACACAAATCAAAAAAATAGTTTTTATTTGTTTTTAATTTTGCATAAAAATTGCAAATGAAAATTTATTTTCAAATTTGATTCTCAAAAAAGAAATCGATTGGTAAATCGACTGGTATGTATCACTTAGTTATAGAACATTTCCCTCATAGTGAATTTTTCAATGACAGTTTTCATCAATAACAGTTATGTTCAGTACCTGATCAAAATATTTCCTCAGCAAAAGTTGAATGATTTTTGGAGAGCCTTAGTTCACTGACGTACGGGTGGTAGGAATTGAAGTCTAATGGATAAGTACTAGGACGGGGTGTTTGAGGTCAATGAACTTTGGAACTAATAAAACTGTTTTCTTGAGACAAGAAAACCCATAACCCGCCGAAGATATAACGCGAAATGGAAAAGGGCGTCCGGTATGGTACGTTCGGTCCAAAAAAGTTTTTTTCCGTTGCCTTGCAAAACTATTTTGGACTCAGGGGTGAATGTTGAACTTTTCAGGTACGGTCTAATGTACAATCAGTGACTTTCAGTATATAAATTATTATTTAGGCTTTATTTCCCAAAAAAGTCTATTTTTAGCTTGCTATATTTAATCCAGCATTTTTTCAAAATTTTTTGATCGTTTTCTGAAAGTATTCACAACAGGCGTTTGTCTCATTGATGACCTTTTTATTCGACTAAAAATTCTTACCACTGAGTCATTTCTTCAGGTTTTGTAGCAATAATTAGTCGCAGGGGTCAAAATCTGAAGATCATTGAGCTGTATGAATAAAAATTAAGCTCTGAAGTTTTAAGAAAAAGCAATTGTTTATTTTTTATTCATACGGCCCATTGTCTCAGATATTCTGAGCACATTAGATTGGATCGCAAAAAAAAGTTTGTAATTTCAACTAAAGTCAAAATCTCTGAAGTGTACCAACATCTATTCGATGGTCGACCTTTTTTTGTGTAATTGCATTTTTTCGTCCACAAATAAATAAAACTTATAATATTATAGCTGCTATTAATTTTTTTCGAACTAGTGTTAACTACATTTATTTTTATTTAAATTCTGGAAGACCTCGATGATTGGTCTAGCGGTGAACAAGTACAAGAAAAAGTAACTCCTGGTCACACATAAAAAGTCTTTGCCTATTGGGACACACGTCACTATTGGCAGTCTTAAACTTGAAGTAGTGAAGGACTTGTCTACCTAGGATTCAGCATAAACACCACCAATAATGTCAGTCTGGAGATAAGGCGAGCAGGAGCTACTTTGGGCTCGGTAGGCAATTGAAGAGCAGAGCGCACTCTCGACCTAAAAATATAACGTTATACAAGTCTCTCATCATACGCTCCTTTTATGTGGCGCAGAAACATGGACGATGTCTGCTAAGCAACCGAAGGACATTTCAAATTTTATTAATCTTAAAAAAATATTACAAGCTTTAATTGTTATGGCTACAGTAGCTTTTTATAAGAATTCACCAATATTTTTGTCAGTTTCAAAGCGATTCGATAGCGGATTTCAAGGTCATTGAGCACACCGAATTGGTTAGAGTAGAAAATTGAAAGTTGGTATATATTACAAATATCGAAAGAAAAAATAAAAAATACTAATATAAAAAAATACTTTTTTCCACATACAAAACTTGGACCACTCTACTGTAGATATGTAAAGCCTTTTACTGAATGTCGCTGATCTTGGGAATGGGAGGCTTCACACCGGAATAATGAGGGAATTGGCAAGGAAAGGTACAACTACAAGATAGACAAACCAATGGACAGTACTTTTTTAACTATTGAATGCAGGAGAACCCGGACCCTCCTAAATAGAGAGACAATTGGCGAAGTTTATGACGGCCATCTAGTATCAAAATGGCATATTTGTTTGGCCTCTGTGAGGGAGTTTTATATATTATAAGTTACATAACGGAAATGCCTCTACAAAATTTATTTATTTCGTTTCCTCTTTTCCTTTTATTTTATCTTTGAATTATGCCGCGTATTTATTTATTTATTTATTTATTTAGTCTACAGAAAAATGTTTTCTTATAGACAGTTGAGATAAAAAGATTTAGAATATTTAAGTATGTGTGATACATTACAGAGTGAAATAATTATAAATATTAACTTGTAAAGATAACAATGATATTCAATAGCAATTTGGGTAGCTGGCGAGGCCTTGTCTCCAGTCTACTTTTGTGTGCGGCGGGCGGAAAGACCTAGTTTCCGCTCCGCCCTGTTTACAGGCCGTTGATCATGGTCGGAAAGGCCGAGCTTCCGATCCATGTTCCCGTAGTCGTTACTTTGTAAGTGAGGCAGGCGGAAAGTCCTAGTTTCCGCTCCACGCTATAGACGAACTGTTGGGCGAGGTCGGAAAGGCCGAGTTTCCGATCCCTGCTCCTATTGTCCTACGCGGTCGCGGAAATATACGAAGCCGTTACAATTGTACTAAGCAGTCATAGATATTGTGTAATTTTTTCGTTCACGGTTGCAGATATTAGTTTATTTAGTTAACTTGTTGAGCAATGTTTTCTTTATTACAAAAAGCGATTCAGATATGTCGATGCAATCATAATGCTTGTTAAAATCTTGGCATAAGCACCGAAAAGCATCATGCATTTCAAAGTTTGATTTACAAATACTCAACACAATAGGTTTAAAATGTCTCGTGGGTCTTGTAGGAATACAAAAAATTTATCTCACTCAGTAAAAAGGGACTACTGACCATCCCGTTCATTAATTTAATTAAAAAAAGAACACCAAGCATCTCTCTACGACTCTGAAGCGTCGGCAAATCTATAAGCTTCAGGCGATCCTTGTAGGGTGGGAGATTTTTAGACGAGTCCCAACATAAATTTTTGAGGGCAAATAACAGGAACTGTTTCTGCACTGATTCGAGCCTGTCACTATGAATTTGATAGCTAGGATTCCATACTATAGATGCATACTCCAAAATCGGTCTAACTAGAGAGGTAAAGAGAACTTTAGTGACATAAGGATCGTTGAACTCCTTGGCCCAGCGCTTAAGAAAAGCCAACAATCCTCTAGCCCTAATCACGCAGGAGTTTATGTGAGACTTGAATTCTAGTTTCGGATCCATAGTTACACCTAGGTCAATGAAATTGGTCACTTGCTCAACATTGTGGTCAGATATCATATACGAATTTGGATAGAACGATTTTCTAGAGAAGGTCATGAATTTACACTTTTTCAAATTTAGTGACATGGAATTTGCTTCACACCATTCGAAAATGCAGGTTAGGTCAGCTTGCAAATGCTCCCTATCTTCTGCAGTACTAATGTACTTAAAGAGCTTAACATCATCAGCGTACATTAAGCATTTCGAGTAATTCAACACCTTAGGAAGGTCATTTATAAATAAAATAAACAAGACGGGACCAATATGGCTGCCCTGAGGTACGCCGGATGTGACATGTATTGGCCGGGAGGTACAATTTTTAAAAATTACTCTTTGTTTCCTATCCACTAAGTAAGAAGAAAGCCAGCTGAGAAGAATAGGAGGGAAGCCAATTCGATCAAGTTTATATATAAGGGTTGAATGAGATACCTTGTCAAATGCCTTGCTGAAATCAGTGTAAATCACGTCCGTTCGAAGATTGTTTTTAAACCCATTAGACACATAAGTAGTGAATTCAAGAAGATTGGATACAGTTGATTTACCTTTGCAAAAACCGTGTTGCGATAGATCAATAGCAGAAGTAATAGAGTGAGATAGTTCTTCCGTAACGAATGCCTCAAAAACTTTAGCAATAGCACAAAGCTTCGCAATTCCTCTATAGTTTACGATGTTAGTCCTACTTCCATTTTTATAAAGTGGCAAGATAAACGAATCCTTCCAGGAAGATGGGAAGACACCCTGTTTTAGGGAAGCATTAAAAAATATTTGCCAGAGGCTTATACAAATACTCTGCACATCTTTTAAGAACACTTGTGGGTATACCGTCTGGGCCAGCTGTATATGAAATTTTCAAACAATTCAAATGAATGAGGACGTCCGCAGCAGATATCGATGGAATTCGGATACAATCAAATGATGGCAGATCGAATGGGTAGCTAGATAGATTCGAATTCAGTTGGGAAGATGTAGAACTGGCAGAGTAGTTTGACTCGAAGAAACCAGCAAACATATCGGCAATAATATTTTCGTCACTGGAAACTAAGTCATTTAACTTCAATGTTGAGGGATAACCGTTAGTCTTACGCTTTGTGTTCACAAATGCGTAAAACGATTTGGGATTAGAAACTATATTGAGTCGAACCCTGTTAATATAATTATTGTAACACTTTTTGTTCAATACATTGTATTTATGCCTAAGAATGGAGTACGCGGAGTAGTGAGAAGACAAGCCAGATTTTTTAAAAAGCTTAAATGCTTTGGATTTTTGATTTTTTAAGCGTTTCAATTCGCCAGTAAACCACTGAGCGTTAGACGTTACGTTAGCTTCCTTAACAAGAGGAATGATTTTACTGAAAATGTGGCGTAAGGAATTGCTAAAATGTAAGGCACTATCTTCAGCATTCCCATCATACTGGGGCCAAGTTATCTTCGATATCTCTAACCTAAGTTTATTATAATCTGCTGTTTTAAATGAGTAACGCTCCGCTCTTGATTTTTTACTGATAAAGCAACATGAGTTGCGTGAATTTATCAAGGACAATTCTAGTGGTGGGTGGTGAGAATCAACAGGGGTAATCAAAGCATAGCTAGGGGCTATTGTGACGTTGGAAACATCGTCCACAAAAACTAAATCCAGACATTTACCTAAGTTATTACTAACAGAGTTGATCTGGTAAAGACTAAGATCTGACAGATCGTTCAAAAATTGATTGAAGAGATCACGAGAGGAATTTGGTACTAGAATACCATCTATTAGATCCCAAGAAACACCCGCAAGATTGAAGTCACCCAGGACAATAACAGTATCGGAGGGCTTCACCATGGCATGTAGAGAGAGCAGTAAGGAGGAGTGTTTTAAATAAACAGAAAGGCTCGAGTTAGGTGGTATATAAGCAGCAACAAGATAAACGCTAATAGAATGATATCTTATTCGAACGCAGAGGAATTCAACTTCATCGGTGTCAGTGAACTCAATTTCTTCAGAAGAAAGGTCAGTCTGGACAGCGATTAAGACGCCTCCACCTTTTTTATTTAAACGGTCGTTTCGAAACACTTCATACTTAGGACACAAAATTTCCGAGTTGAACACATTCGGCTTGAGCCAGGTTTCAGTAAACACCAGTACTTTGAAGTCAAAATCATAGGACTGCAAGTGTAACCTTGATAGCTTTGTGTTCAAACCTCTCACATTTTGGTAGTAAATGCTAATGGTGAGGTTACTTATTAGTTTTTTGATGCCGAGGTGGAAAGCGGAAGTTGAGCCAAATTTTGCCCTTGCGGTCTAGATCTAAATTCAAATTCGCGAATGAAGGCACCGCTTGGCCAAAAAGATGGGCTCATTACTCTATCAAAGCAGTCTTCGGATATGTCTATTTTAAAAGAAGAAATGCTTCTTTCATACGAGAATCTGAACTTGCGTACATGCAACTCATTTGCTATCAGCCTGGAAGTTAAATACCCCTTCACATCATCGACAGTGGTATCTTTTGAAAACCTAGATATATTAAACCACAAAAATTTGTATTTAAAACCACTTAACAGAATTTGCTTAGCTACATAGCAATTTTATAAAGATTGACAGCTTAATTAAATGTTAGTAATCAAAATGAATTGTGTGTAAAAATTTTGTATTAAGATTTGTAAATTTCGAAATTTGATACATGACTCAGACTTTGGCTAACGTTTGGTTCATTAGATCGCTGTATTGCTATTAATTGCTCAGTTAGAAATGCACATACATATATATAAATATCTTTGTAAATATGTTTGTATGTGTGCTCATTTTCATTTTTTTGTGCAAGAGAATATCTATAGATTTGTAGAGACATGTACATACAGTAAGCGTCAAAAATATGCATAACCTGACGTTTTGACGATTTTATTTACCCTGCCAAGTTTTTCATATTTTTATAAAAATATAGTTCATGCAACAGCAAAAAGCAGAAGAATAAATTTTTTTTAATTTCATACAGATCTCGGAAGAATGCAACAAATACCAAGAAATTTTCATCGAAATTTAAAATTTTTCAATTCGATTTCTTAGAGAAATTTTGAGTATGCTGTTTTGAGGCTAATACAATTTTAGTCAAAATTACCGTAGATTTTTGAGAATTTTTTTCGCTGAGGGTGTTGCGTACCTTCTTTCAGATAAAAAAAGATAAATCGTATTCATGCGTTATATGTATATATAGAAGAAAATTCGCAACACCCTCGGAAAAAAAATTCTAAGGAGCCAACGGTGTTTTTAGCGACTTGAAACCTGTATTTTATACCAAAATTAAATGGACTACAAAACTACATACTCAAAATTTTTCTAAGGAATCGAATTAAAAAATTGAAATTTTTGATGAAAATTTCTTGGTACATTTTGCATTCACCAGAGCTGTGTGTCAAGTTAAAAAAAAAAAAAAAAGTATTCTTCTGGCTTTTGCTGTTGAATGAACTATATTTTCATAAAAATAAGAAAAATTTGGTATGGAAAATATAAATAAATAAAATCGTCAAAATGTCAGTGTATGCATATTTTTGACGCTGACTGTATGTATCTATGGGCCTGTGGTTTTGTAAGATTATCAATTCCAATTACTATGCGGTTATTTTAACATTAGCTAGGCTAACATATTTCGAAAATTAATTGAACTTTTATTTAGTTTATAGTAATTGACTTCCATTTAGAACAATTAAAGTTTTAAACTTCATTCAAAATGGAATGTGGTATTTGTATTAATTTTTCATCAGACGCTAGAGCATGGCCCCAAATCATTTCAGCTGCCGAGTAATAAAATCATTCTTCCACTACGCATTAACTCGCACTCATATTTCGCGCATGCGCCCCACAGTGTCGTCCTTTCTACAAAAAACACGGCCATCCATTGTTCGATTTGAGCCACCCGCAGCTCCGCACCAACAACCAAAAGTGAACACCTGAACGTCGAATGCATTGCAAAGCACTGAAGCGATTGAAGTGGAAAATCTTAATTTAACATTTCTATAAGCAACATTAACACAATTTTGAGTACGTAAATAATTAGAAGGAATATGTAGGTTAGACGCCAGCTGGTCACCGGCATTTACTTAGTACTGCATATTTTAACTCCGCTTGGCATATCAACTGTGTGTGGCTTTTTTCAAAATTTGTTAGGTCAACAAAATACAAATACAAAAGCTGCAACACGCACATGCTGGGTGCAACATTAAAAAAAAGCTACCATACAAAAAATCGCAAAAAAAAAAAAAAAATTAAAACTTTGCTGTGGGGCCACAAGTGTTAAGCAAATATTTAAGGTGCCATACAATATGCACAGCTTGAAAATGTATAAGCAACACGAGCAAAAAAAGAAAACGCAAAACAAAAACTATAACAAAACGGCTAACTAAAAAATTTAACCTCAAAAGAGCAAAATGAAAAAAAGGGTTAATGCAATTTGCCCACATCGCCGCACCGCCAGCGACAGCCACAATAACCCCACATTTGTTTATGACTAATTGCGGCATTTGGGAACAAGGAGCAACAAAATAATAAAAATATATATAAAAAAAAAAATGGCTAAAAATAATTGTTAAAAATTACTTCGAAGCGAAAAACAAAAAGCCAACACAATACAAACAATAAATACTGGCCGCCGTACCGCATATTTTGCTATGAGTAACTGGTGCGCCAATCGCCAATCGCCAATCGCCAGTTGTCAGTACAGTAAACGAAGGTGTCATAAATTGTTTGAGCTGGCCATTTTGACACTTAAAAATACAATTATTATTGTTGTTGAGGCCAAATTTGTTACTCTAACTAATCTGCTTGTTGCCTACCTACACACCCGCAACTCCCTCCACTTAGTCAGCGTAATTTTGAGCGATTTACCTGTTTTGTGCGCTTAGACAATCATTTTGTTTCTGTTGATATTTAGTAAACAAAAAAAAAAAATTGGTTATTGTTGTAACGCCGCCCAACTGGTGTGCATTATAATTAAGTAGATCGACTTAGAGTCAACGTGTCAGTGTAGTATAAACAGCAGCCGCAAGCGTATTTATTATACAGTTGTTATGTATCATAATGCAAATTGTCTTGGCATTATATGAATTTTCATGGGGGGGGAGGGTGCCCGCACCACCTTGGGATACAGTTGGGTGTTGCTTGCCACGAGTTTGGCATAATTTTTAAGTGCTCGGATTGGTAACATAATTATTATAAATTTTCAATTGCAGTATAGATTAATCAGTGGATTTCGCAAAACTCCTCCCAAGAAGACAAGCTGTTGGAAGCTGTCTGCGCAGTTCAACTTTATCCAAAAGCGTTCCGAAAGCCGCAAGGAATAGCCGTAGATTCCAAAGTAGTAAAATACTAACTGATATGAAACTAAGTAATTGAAA
This sequence comes from Rhagoletis pomonella, assembly GCF_013731165.1. Classification (NCBI taxonomy): domain Eukaryota; kingdom Metazoa; phylum Arthropoda; class Insecta; order Diptera; family Tephritidae; genus Rhagoletis; species Rhagoletis pomonella. Next base: position 96,004,088 of record NW_023458557.1, on the reverse strand, counting down.
CAGAAATGTTTCATGATTTTGTTCAAAAAATTGTTCGATGAGGAGACGAACACAACAACAACACAATGTAATTGGTTGGTTGTATGGCTACCCAAATTAATTGAGGCACTTATGGACACAATAGAGTTGCGAAATACACACCAGCAACCAAAAACAAAAGAAAATAAAAAGTTGTTTCCAATAACGGGGTGCTCTCGCCTCTCTTGTGGTGTTTGTAAGTGGTCTGCCTACTAACGGAATTGCAATGAAATTTGTGTTAAAACACAGTGAATTCGGAAAACCCTTTCAACCTTCCAGTGCTTAGAGGCGTAAACCTAATGGCGATTTCTTTTCTCGAAAAAAATGTCAACTTCTTATATGGCAACATTATCAGAGTGCAACATTTTAAGGAAAGAGCACGTAATATGCATGTGAAGATGCTGGGAAAAGAATACGAAAACTTGACAGCCCTGGCGCAGGGCAAAATAAACGCAACATTATTTCGAGAAAAGAAAACGCTATAAGTCTTCCCGTGGATGTGAAATATTTAGGAGGAATTAAAGATACGAATCTGACGTGGAAACCCCACGTCAAGCTGAAGATAAATCGAACACTTAAAGTTTTCATACAGTGTCGGAGAACCTTTAGTAAGACTTGGGGTCTGAGACCGGCTATGGTGTCCTTCATATACACAAATAGTTTTAGTCAGGCCAACCACGTACTCTTTTGTAGTATGGTGGCGCGGAACCCTGGTCAAAGCCACGGTTTCTGTATTAAACAGGCTACAAAGGAGCATGTGTTTAGGCATTACGGGCGCCATGAGTACAACGTCAGGACCGGCTCTTAATGCTTTTATGGATTTGCCACCTCTGTATTTAGCGATCCAAGCGCAGGCCATGAAAACGATGTATCGACTGGACTTTCTTGGTTTGTGGCACAACGATCGGTGTTCAAAGAGAGTTGTTCAGAAGGTTATCAAAGCAATACCATTTGTTTTTGGCATCTAATGATAAACTGATACCTGGGGTCTCCTACAAGGGAACAATGGAGAGATCCAGACACTCTCTGGGGAAGCTCGGTGAAAACTTTCTTTACCGATGAAAATGGGTTTTCAATCGGAAGTCTTTGCAATAGTGAAAGTAGCAGACTGGATAGTTGGCGAAAGGTGGCGCGGACATAAAATCAGAATCTGCAGTGACAGAAACCGACTTAAAGGCCCTGGAAACTGCTCGCACCTCTTCAAAGATAGTTCAGGAATGTAAGTTGAGGCTGAACTCCGCAACAAGGTGGAATAAGCTTGAACTTGTGTGGGTGCCAGGACACTACGGTGTTAAGGCAACGAACTGGCTGATATATAGGAAAGCTGCGGTTCTCTGGAACCTCCAACCGGAGCCAATTTTAGGATCAAGCATAGCATGCTCACCAAAGGTATCATCGACGATCCACTATCTACATCTTGTTTGGAGGATGAGGATAGTATGCCGCTGTCCGGCATTCGCCAGACGCAGATGGTATATCTTTGGGTCGGTTGTATTGAGAATGGACGAGACACATTCTCTTTCCCTTAACAAACTGCTAATATTCTTAAAGGAGTCTGGTAAGTTTGCAGAGCAGCAATGAATTCCCACCCCAGCTATACATCCCTTTCCTCTAAATCCTGTCTCTAAAATCTTAAGTACAATGGGCAATACTGCCTAAGTGCTTGGAAAAATTATTTTTGGTTTTTCCGCTTACCCACAATTCCATCCATCGATGTTCGCAGTTGGCGTAGGTCCCTGCACTTTGTGTGACAATGGGTTCTTTCCCGAATGTAACACGGGATCCCGCGGGTGCCAAAAACAGCCCAGAAATCACTCCCGAACTCAACAAAATGAAAAATAGAGAGCGAAAATTGGAACGTATTGGATCGTAAATCCTGCCCGAACCAGCCCGGACTTTTGCCCCGGGTAAAAATGGATAAACTGTCAAAGTGCATATCAGCTGTTTAGTGTTTACATGTTGCCTGCATTTACTTGGTGCTTTTAAGGAATAGTAAATGGCCTGTTGAAGTGTTTTCAACCTTTCTCAAATTCGGGACACGAAATGTGTTTCTTTTGCGTTCCCGTACTTCTTGACTTTGTTCAATTTTTGAGAGCAAACTTTTCACGCCACGAATCGGAGGGGAAGCTCAGCCAAACACTAACATATTGTATAAGCGTCAATCTATGGCCTAAATTTAGGATGATCTGCTTCAGAAAAAACTGTTGCTGCCATACAAAAATGCGTTCAAATAGTGCAAGGAAGCAATAGGAAGAGCCTGGAAACACTCACTTACAAGCAACTTTAAAAGTGGGGATAGATTTTGTAGAAATACAACTGTAGAACCGCGTGTAGACGTAGTTAAAACTAACTTTTCAGGCTGCGATCGGTCAACTTTACAGAACAAAACGACTATCTACCCCGCTGGGGTCGTCGGGGTAGTGAATATATGTGTATAGAGCTGGAACCAAAATAGATCACAGACATCTGAAGTTCCAGCGTTTGTATGCATACCTCATGTTGTTTGAGATTAAGTATTTCCTTTACCGGTCATCTTCACCCTGAAAATTGAACTAAATCTGACGACGCTGTTGCGATAGTCGATTAGTCAGACTAAATGGAACACTAAAATAGTTCTGCAAGCTAGAGGACTTTCATGGAATACATTTATTTACATGCTCATGTATCTAAGTATATCTTCTATTCTAATTAAATGCATACATATGTACGTTTTTATGACATAAAAAGAAACTAAAATCAAAACTACAGCAGATGTCAGTCTAGAGTGAGTAGTTTGTTTTTAAAACGAACTAAATATTTACAATTAGATCAAACGATTTCCACTCCTATATTTACAACCTGTACGCTAGTAAATCGTAAAAGTCAACAATAAAAACAAACACTTCATTTACATGGATCTAAAATTTTCGCGCTACATCTAAATTTACGCGCGGCTCATTTTCCAAATCAGCCATAGAGTACGCGTAGATCTACATGCATACATACACACTTGCCTACAAACCCTGTCGGAATAAAGTAGACAGTGTTACAAATTAACCAATTCTCAATCCGACACAGCTAACATCACTTTGGTGCGACCCTCTCGAAACAGCTCGTTCTTGGGATTATTATTAGTTGAGCTTCAGGACAACAATTGATGGACCAACCGACCCAGGCGGAGCTTAGTAGCTACAAAAACAACAACAATGGCTTATTCTTCAACTTCTCATCATATCGGCCACTGATTTAGATTTTTATTTAATAAAAAAAGTTCTTAATAATTTGCATTTAAATTGCATAGCTGATTTTCCGACAGGTTAGGCACAACAGAAATAAATCGAGTGGCACACAGATGGTGAGATGCGACACAAAGTCACATGGCGTAAATGGTGGCGGCTTTTTAAGCCTTTGATGCTTCGCGGCGAAGTAGAAAAATGTAGCATAGACGCGTGGCAGCCAAAAAATTTTATAGTTTACATTCAAAAAGGAAAGGAAAACTAAATAAAATTGGCAATAGAAAATAGCAATGCGTCGTTTACGGCCAAAAATGGTGACAACCGAAAAGAGTGCGAGGTATGTACATGAAACCAAAGCGATTGAGCGAAGGAAGTGGCGAGCCTACATACATACGTACATGCCCATATATGCACATTAGTGTGGTTCAAATTTTTTTTCAGTCACATCACAGAACTTACCGAAGATAAGAAGACCCGTGTTTTTTATTGTTTTGAAATGGGTTGAAATTTAACCGTGCCGCCGGGGCTTTGAAGTTTTCCGTACGCATATTTCATATGGGAAAAATAAATTTTTTTTGTAGAATTGTTATAGAATCGTTAATAATCGAGTGAAGATATTTCCGTTCAGAAATTTATTTTTACGTGTTCGTAACCGCATCACGCACGTTTTGAAAAAAAATAAAAATAAAAAATTGTGAATAAAATTTCAGAGTTAAATTTGCATCATAATTCTATTCTTAGAAAAATTCTGAAGAAAAATATTTTCATTCCATCAAAAAGGATGTGTATATTGAAAAATTCTATTGAGCTTGACAGCGTTTTTAATAAAATTTCTACCAAATGTAAATTATTGTTATTTTTCTACAAAAATTTTCATTAAAAACGGCCTAAAGCTCAATAACTTTTTTCAACTTAAATTATTATATAACAAAAAAAATAAAATTTTTTACGATTTTATAGCAATTCTACAAAAATATGTATGTTCGCCGTATCGATGGCCCGCTTCAATAACAACACAACTCAAAACTCAAAAAGAAAAGTTACTACCAAACAGTGGCATAAAAAAACTTATCACTATTCAAGGATACAAAGAGCGAGAATCCAAGAGGCTGTGAATACTAGTTTGATTGTTTGACCAGCCCCAGTTATGAAATTTTCGTTTTTTATCTTTGAATAAGGAGATTTTTTTTCAGAACATTCCAAAAAGTAGATTTTCCTGTGTATTTTTGGACCGCCCTAATGTGCTTACATTCTAACATACATATGTATGTGTTCAATACATACGCACAATTTTTATAAGTACCATATAAAAATAGCGTGTGGAAAATAAAAATTAAGGGGCAATTTTAAACGAAATGTGAATTTGTGAAGTACAACTTCGATACGAATGAATTATGTTGGCGCTTTGACAATCCCAGATTGCCGAAATAAGCCATGAATGTCGGGTGACCGCCCAATATTTCATGGAAATTATTGCGAGCTTTGGCGGCTCAATAAATTTTAGCGTTTAACGGTGAAATATATTTGCCAAAAAAAAAATCATAAATCAATAAAAAATTAGTGTTTCTTTCAACATTTTTCAGCTAGCAGTCAAAATATCCTGGTCACAACATACATACATACATACATACATAGGTGTTTATAAACTCCCATTCAGCTTCACTTTTGAGTTGCCGCAATCTCATTTTAAAATGCATTAAATGTTTGTAATTAAAGCCATTTACAAGTCTTATCTCTACCACGCACCTAAAACTGTCAACGACAAAGTGTCAGCTGTCATATGCATGTGGTAAGTTTGGCGAAAAAATATGTCCACCAAAATGCATATGGCCACAGGTACCCTGTATGTATGTATGTACATGTGTGTGACTGTCTGCTGACACTTTCACGGCTCAGCGCTGCATGGGAGACAATTTGAATTTGGCACTTTTCTTTTTACCGCATAAATCCAATTTTATATTAGACGTGCACTTTACATAACTTCGTATTTGCGTGTGTGTGTGTGTGTGTGTGTGTCTGTCCATTCTTCACATTGCTTGCTTCGCCTTATCGTGTCACATTTAGTTTCAAAGTTTTCCCCACACCAATTTTTTCTACAAATTTGACTTGAATCCATGGCGAAATTTGCGTACATAACTACTACATATGTGTTGACATTTTCAAATGCTTTGACACATTTGTATTGAAAATCTCAGACATGGTAGGAGTTATAGTGTTGAAAATAAAGTACAACCTCAAGCGAAGAAATAACATATTGGGTTTTCATTAAAACTACGTATTCAAGACGTAAGAGTTTTTGCAATCAGACAAGTGTTTCTAAATTGCTAATTCATGTCAAAGCGAAGCCAAGTTTTTGTGCCCGAAACAATTGACAAGGGTTTAGCTATCGTTGTGGCCATTTTGGCAATTCAAGCATGTCTTTGATCTGTCAGCAAGGGGTATCCGCTGGATCTACAAGTCGATGATCGGACCCCTTATCAGTTATGCATCAGTTATGGTGGGGCAGACGCTCAATCAATAGTGTGGGAAATCTGCTTGCCAAACTTCAAAGGGCAGTCGCCGTGCGCTATAAGGGAGCTTTCTCTATAACACCTTCATAAGTGAGGATACAAAGTGGAGCAAGGCCAAGATTGCTGTTGAGAAAGATCTAGACACAGGTGTGTTTTCAATGCCCCGTATGCGACCAGTACCTTTGCTGAGGACATTCTACAAGGTTCAGTTTCCTGATTTTACGTTTCTGTTGTGACAACCAAGCTAAACTCAATGCATCTCGACTATATTATATTGGAAAACATAACGATCGCCCCGACCCGATCATGAGGCATCTAACTATTTGGATAGAAAGTGCTAAGACCAGGTATTCCTCGGTCCGCCACCAGTTATAGCGCTTTCACCTTCGGTCATCGAAGCCACCGTCTGAAACTGGGTGAATATTTCGCTCAGCAATTGCTGGGAGGCTTCGAGAGGATGCAGGTGGCTAAAACCATTTGCCCTTCCTGCTTTGAAGAAGAAGAGAAGGCGGAGCACTTTTTGTGTATTTGCCCCACCTTTGCTACGATTAGGGATGAGCTTTGTGGCAGCGTTATGTTGAGTGACGAACAACTAAGCTCTATGACACACAGGAATCTCGTATTGATCTTATCTTCGAAATATATATTCATAGTTTCTGTAAAATGAAATTTCTATTTAATGAAGCGTTTTTTTTTGATTCTGTTGGAATTTACTGTCAAGAATTTCGACGTTATGTATCGACTTTAGCTTAGATTTTTGAAACCGAAATACAACTCACTGCAATGTATGAATTGGAGAAGGGTAAGTATTTTGTTTGTGAAACAAACTATTTAAAGTGTAAAAATTAAAAAAAAAAAACGAGTTTATGGCTTGTTCTCAAGGCTCCTAGTTAGTTGCATGTCTACAATATATGGGACAAATAAAAAATATGTAAGTATGTTTTCGATATTTTTTTGACGTAGAATACGTCTTACCTTAAGGTATGGGGGCTATGTTCAAATGTTGTAGTTGTAATTTTTAGAGCTTCACAAAAACGCTTATTGCACGAGAACTAATAAAGCGATTTCAAAGAAAAGTGTGGCGTTTCAAAGATAAAATTCCAAACCTGTCGACAGATTCATTTTTGTAAATAACCAATTCGGTTTCTGTCGTAAAAACAACGGTAAACATTGCCTTATTTTGGGGTAAATTTTGAGCCTTTAAAGTGCTCTAGCAACTTATTGTTGGCATATATAACTTTCATTTTCGGGATATAGGTTCTTTGGAGCAGTAGAAATATTATCGGGTACAAATTTTATATAAATTTAACAAATATTGAGCATTTTAAGGCAAAAAATTGTTGAAAAAATTTGCAAATTTTTTTCATTACCAAAATGCTCGAAAACCGCTCGAATGATTTTGTTTTTGTTTCCTTTAATCAAAAATTCAAGAGTTTTCCTTTCGTTTGGTATATGGGAAGTATTGGTTGATATCTTCTATATATGTTTATTTTATTCAAATATATGGGCATAAATGATTTTCCATACAAAATCACCTCGTCATCATTTTGCAAACACGTGCATATGTTGGAAGTGTGGGAAGGAGACAAAAAGTATGTATGCGTATGTAATGCGGCGTTTGATCGCAGCGTATGTACATATGTAAATGCATATATACGTACATATGAAAGTTTCACTTAATGTGGATCGTTTGGTTTTGTTATCGATTTTGTTGCCGATATTTTAATCGATTTTGCCATCGATATTTTTATCGGTTTTGTTACCGATATTTTCACCGATTTTGTTATCGAAATTTGTATCGATGTTGTTATTGATTTTGCTATCGATATTTTCGGAACTTATCGATATAATGATCGATATTTTTATCGATTTTGTTATCGATTTTGTAATCGATTCTGTTATTGATTTTATTATTGATTATTTATCGGTTTTGTTATCGATATTTTTCTTGATTGTTTTAACAATTTTGCTATTTTTATCGATTTTGTTATCGATTTTATTATCGCTTTTGTTATCGATATTTTTTTCTTAGTTTGTGCTTTCGTTTTTGACTTGGATATGCTCTTAACCATACCACGTATTCTACGTTTAAATTTAGCGGGTGTATCTCCGATACAGCCTACAGACCAAGACGAAGGCGCTGGACTGTTCCTTTTTTAATTTTTTCATTGGTTCCGTTCATAAGACGTAGCTGTTTAGCTCATCTGCTACGAAACTGCTGTCAACTGTTGGACGCAACAATTACGTCTTAGAAACGGCTTGATGAATATGCTGCCAAATGAACAGCTGATAAATGTAAACAAATGAAATTGCAACAAATAGAGATAGTTGCGCCGATATTCTTTAGAATTCAATGCTGAGCGGACGCCGTGTTGTAAAAATCATTCAATGTTACAATGAATTAAACAGTGTAAAATTATATAGCAAACATCTTAAAAACATATACTCAGAAACGTAGTATTGTTATAAAATATTTTAGTTACTTTATCACGTCAGTAATATAAAATATAATAAATTTGTTTGCAACTGCCACCTAATGAAGCGGCGTTAAATTTAATATAAGCGGCGTAAGTCTTTTCGATCAGCAGTTTAGGCTAAGCCCAACACGTTGAGTTCAGGTAGCGTAAAAATTTACCGCTGGAAAAAATGGCGGAAAGTTGCCAACTGTTGGGCTGAGCGTAACTACTCAACTGTGCGTTTCTAAGACAAACAGCCAACGGTTACCCAACAGCTACGACTTATGAACGCGCCCATTGTAAACAATCTGATATTTCCACAATCTAGTTCACAAATCCGTCAATTATGTCAACAATGACATTTGAGAAATGTCACTTGCGCTACATAGTGGCATACAATATGCGCACACCTACCACAAAAATCGATTACCAATCGAATTTCAAATAACATTTGGAATAAGATATGTAAATGCATTGGAAGGCAACGGCAGTAGCCACATTTGATACAAGACCCGAGGGCAGTTACAGCATACAACATTTGACAGCACATACATACATACACAACATAACAAAACGGCTAACAATTGTTGCTAATTGCAGCGCATATCTGTAAATTAACAAAAAAAGCTAGAGCTAAAAAAAACCAAAAAAAAAAAACAAAAAACTAAAGCCAAGAACAGGGTAAATATTTGAAAAACACAGCTGACAAAATTCCACCAAAAAACAATACTATTCTTTAATGACAAAATGTTGCTACGGCAAAACAAAAAAAACAAAAACAAAAACATATTTACAATACTTATATGTACAATAAAAGATAAAAAATTTACAACAGAAAAATGACTAATTGACAGTAAGCTGCTGGAAAGTCGCGATAAACAAAAATACCTGTAGTGGCAAAGGTGAAAAAAATAATGCCAACTCGTTAATTGTTGAGAGTTTGCATTAACGCCTCTGATAAGCAATATGACACCACTCGCTGGGTAGGTGTGTAAGTGAGGGTGTGACAGACAGCAGGCGTAGTCGCCAGCTAAGAAATGTCAACTAAAAAAACATTGTATGTCTGTGGCTGAATTCAAATTTAAAGTTTTTAGAACTGCTTAATCACTATAAAAATTTCATACAGTTAAAATCTGGATTAAATTTAATTAAAAAATTTATAAATAAATAAATAAATACCAATTGAAAATGCTAACAATTTAACAGTCAATTTGTCTTATCAAACATGCAAAAAAAATCATTGCATACAGAGTTGTATTTTGAATAAAAAAAAAAAAATACAATTTCTATTTATGAAAATAAAAATTTGCATTTTTCCAACGTTTTTGTTTTGCTTTCTAGCAACAAAACAAGCGGCATTCATTCGAAAATTCCCTGAAATGGCTCGTGTGCCGATTGCACACACCTCAAATTAATGCAAAGTATGCATTTTTTTGTGTGGAAAATTACATTTTTTTCACATTTGTTGGTGTGCGTGTTTGTGTGTGTGTGTGTTTTTTTGCGCCATGTTTAAGTTTACCAACCGAATCGATTGATTTGTCGGTTTGCGCGCCTGGTCGAAAGCTTGATTGGTTTGGTTGCACGCTTGTTGGTTGGTCGGTTGGTCGGTTGGTGGTAACCGCTTCACCGAGTGAGCGTTTGAGTGACTGAGTGACTGTCGTTTAATGCATGCCAACGTGCCAGCAATTTTTTGGTATTTTCCACTTTGAATTTATCCATTTTTTTTTTGCTGTTTGTTATGTGTGTTATTTTAACGCTTCTGGGTGATGGTGGGCTAGCTAGCTGCAGCTTAGCTTGTGGCACGTTTCAAAACGTTTTCTCATATGTGCAACATACAAAGCGATTTTGATATGCTAATTGCCGCTACATGCGAGTACGAGCAACAAAGTGCTTATTTACGTACTTAGTTATGCATTTTTTTTTTTTGCTGCGTTTAAACATCCATACAGTTGATATGAAAATTCTGTATTCTATGCAACATTTTCGCCATTTAAAACACATACAACCAGCAGAGACAATTTCAATTTTTTCTTGCACAAAAAGCTGTTGCCTTAAAGTATGTTCGTCAATCGAACAATTAGCCAAGCTTTCTCGATTAAGGCGCTAATTGAGTTCGATTTACGATACGAAATTTGAATTATTAATTGCTCGATTAGTGCTTAATTGAGTAGTAATTGAACGCATCTTTTCATACAACCCAGCTGGGTATGTTTTATTTTGACTTTCAGGTATGTTTATTGAACAAATAGCTAAATGCTGTTTGTTTCTGGTCCTCTTTTACAGCTGATATTCCATCAGCGATGGGAAATTGCATTTTTAAATTGTACCCAATCTGCTGAAAAACTTTACCTAAAATTTTCCCAAAAATACGCACATGCATATGTTAAAGAAAATAAGAGGACAACCTTTCCCTTCGATACCATATAAACTTCTGGACTCACATTAAACAAATTTGGCTATGCAAAAAACTCTCTTCGAGCATTTCGATCCAAAATTATATTTTCGAAATGGAGAAATATTCACCGTCTTTCTGGCGTATTCAACTGCTGTTACGTTACTTTGACCACCATTTCGTATTATTTGTATACCCCTCCACAAAGGAGGACAAATTACCCACTGCAGAAAACGCAATGCAATAAAAATAAAAATAAGAACTGATTTAATGAAAAGTTATTTGATTAAGTTCCAAATGTACCTCAAATGGTGCGTAGTTAATCGAACACCGAAAAGCGTTAGCTGAAATAAAAGGATAAATGACTAAATTAAATTTCTGTCTGAACTTAATATTAGGCAGAGTAGTACCTTTGAGCCACACAAATTATGATCCCTTGATCCCTTGGCATTAACAAATGCCACCCAACTTTCCCAACATACTTTGTAGAACACAGAAAGCCCTTCCGACGTGAGTGGAGTGCCATCCCAATAAAAATTGGAAAAGAATGTACACTCATCCAAAAGCACAATGGGGGTTTCAGCCAATCTATTGTTTGTTGTTTTTAAAATGCGAGTAACGAGAGTATTATGTGAGTAACGATTCGCCACTTCGAGTCAGGGGTTGTACCCGTTAATCAGCAACGAATACATACGATTTGCGACGGCTCTGGTGAAGTGAAGAACCAAATCAACGACGAAGAAAATGTATTGAAGTTGAACATTTGAAGACACATTTACAGAACGGTTGTATCTAAGTGTGCAGAGATGCTTGCTGTTATTTGCCAACTTTCAGAAAGTCCGGGTTCAAATTCCGTCAGAAGCAACATGTTAAAATGATATAAAAAATTTTATTTTGTGTCTCCAAACTATGAAAAGGCATCTGTGAAGTGCAGAATATAAGCGTATTCAAACGAAGAAAGTGTGGTTAATATCACCAAATCATTCTTGAAAATATCAACAATGGAATTGTTAATATAAAACAAAAATCACTTTGATTCATTTTCAAGTTTGAATTTGGTAAAAATACCCAATTTTTGGTAAATTTTTTCTCACTGCATTCACAAAATTTAAGAAAGTAAACCCAACCCGTGGAGTTTTAAAATCGAAATAAATTCTAGAAGCTCATTTCACTGAGTTTTGTTTCGTCTGCAAAGAAGGATTTCACAGAAGCTCCATTCAAGTCCTACGTTATGCTGGTCAGTCACATAGAGTTGACGTTTTACCGCTCTTTTCCTACAACGATATGTTACATTTGCCGACGTGAAGAACAATTCAGATTGCTAATTATTGCAGTTTGCTTGACTTCCGACTCATTTAGGCCATGCATAATTGAAAAACTGTTACCTGTGATAAGTCTTGCATTGCCAGTTATATCCAGGATTCATAGAACATAGCTACTGGGGGTTGTTCTGTAGCCTGAAGAAGTACAGAACGAATCCATAAAAAGCCATAATAGGTTTTGGTGTTGGTTTACTCTTCCGACAGCGTCCGAAAATGGCAGACGAACAAATTGTGAGCACTGCAAGAAAAGTACAACCACAAAACCGGCTTGCCTCCAAACCAAAATTTGACAAAGAATGAAAGAAATTCGTTTCGCAAGTCCCATTTCGTACTCAGCATTTCATTACAATACTCGGTATTTCATATTCAATAAGACACGACGTAGGTGTACTTTTCTCTGCCACTGTACGTGTCATAAGTTATTATATGCTTTGTGAATTACGCCACTTGGCAGCCTTAGTCGTCTAACTACTATGCCACCAGCCACTAGACAGTCAATCTAAATGCTCCTTCTATTAGACATTCACTGAAATATCAAACAATTTTCGCATTCACGCAAAAAAAAAAACTAGCAAAATTATGTATAATTTAACGGTGGTAATTCGATTTGTTATGCTGTGGAAAGGAGTGAAATTAACTAAACCATGATTGATTGCAATTTTCAATTACTTACATTACCTGATTTTGAATTAACGTTAGTTAGGCCTAAATTCACAAGTGACTTTATGTATAGTTGGTTTATGTGGATTCATAAAAGTATTAGAATATATCTCTTATAAGACTACACTAATCGAAGGGCGTACTCGTTTTAAAAACGATTTATTTATTGTAGTTAGAGCAGTCTCCTTTTTCTAGAAACGCCGATTTTGAGCCGGAACCTTAAGTCTGACTTCTTTCATTTTCGTATCTGCGATTTTAAGACTTTAGAGTAACTGAAATGAGGGGAGGGCGACGTCAAATATCTACGAGTTATTCTTGATGACAAGCTCCGATGGAATCCTTCATAAAACTATTCAAAAGCTTAGGGCTTCTACCAGGACCTACCCGAAACTAATGGGTAGAACATGGGCATCAGACAAAACTGGCAAGGCGGATGGATGATGCCATCTCCAAGCTCATTTCATGCTGCACCCCTCTGGTGAAAGAAGGCAGAAGTGAAGTCCACGCATCAAGCTCAGTTAACTACAAAGACTAGCCTGCTTGGGCATCACTGACGCGATGAGAACAACCCCAACCGCTGTTCTCGAAGTGCTTCTTGGCCTGCCTTCCCTACACATTGTAATCAAGAAAGAGGCTCAGCTAGTGGAAAATATATAGGACGATAAGCTTATACTACACCCTTCCACCATCAAGGTTATAGAACAAGAAGATGAACTGCGCATTAGCTTTGTGGACCTGTGCCTTCCGAGATTATACTACACACATAACTTCAAGGTTTTTTTCCCGAAAGAAACAACTGGGACAGCGAACGACCTAAACACCAGAAGGAGAGCAACCGGCGGCTCCAAGACTGACCACGGCCTCTTAGCAGCAGTGTACGGCATACAACCCAGACGGTAACGAAAATATAATATCTACATATGTACACTCGGACAGCAGAGTGGCGCTCCTTGCTCTTAAAGCACTCGAGGTCACCACAAAGCTGGTACGGGACTGCCTTCCACGTTTAAAACTTACCGCCCCCAGGAACCGTGGACACAGTGGAGCCATGGGAAATAAATTAGCAGATATTCTCGCCAGAAAAGGGACTGCGTCGGGATTCATAGGCCCAGGACCCTTTACCGATCTGCCATGGAGCTCCGTTAGCCGAAACTACTATACCTGGATGAAGAACGAAGCGTAACATTACCAGACAAATACGGGAGATAACAGAGAGGCCGACTCCCTCAGTCCGGATATATAAACTAGGATAACTGAAGAACTCCTTCACCTAAGTAGACATGAAGTAAGAATTGTACAGGTTTTCTTACTGGTACTGTTGGGTAATGAAACACTTGCCAACATAGGAGATGTTAACACTGATCAGTGTAGGTTGTGCAAAGAAGAACAGGAAAAAGCTGAGCACATTATGTGTCACCGAAAAAGCCTTCACTAGACTTCGCTTCCTAGGATCAGCGTACCTAGATCACCGTACCTAAAAAATAGCCATGCTTAATTTTTTCGTTAAAGTTGATACTTTTGGTGCGATTTCCGATAATCCGGGCCTGGGTCGGGCAGTGCTGTTTTGGTCTGGGCTTCACTAATTTTCTCTACGTGCGTGTTTTCGAATATGTGATCTATGCACACTCTTGCCGGGCGGGGCCAGAAAAGTAGGCCCGCGCCCATCTCTAGACCAGATCAGTCCACGAACCATGAAATTTGTATCGAATGATTATTTGTATCCATCCAGCTGCTCTCTTCCCAATAATTTAAGGCTTGCTGCGCATGTTTTTTTTTCTTTTTTATTATCGCTGCAGCACTACTGTAGATCAATAGTAGTCGGAAGCCGCACCCACTTATAAGCCTGCAGTCTTTAGCAAACACCGTACGTGTGTACATTTGTAGATAAATAAATATATATGTATATACATACATATATCGCCAATCGAAAGATTCATTAATATTTCATAACAATTAAACTCAACAATAAATTACATCTTGCGAAACATGTTTGCTACACTTGCTGTCCACTACTCCATTAAGCTGATACATGTAAAAGCCTAATCACTTCGCCAACTCTACAAATCATTGATCTACTACACCATAAATGAGCTACCTTATCAGCGTTTTGCACTTTGCGCCTGTCAAATATGAGTTCAATTTCAATTAACTCGACCAACTGCTAACACAAATTTGCCAAACTCGAAGAAAAGGGGGGGGGGCGGGGGGGGGGGCGAGGGGCGAAATTATGGTATGCCAACGCACAACAAGCACAACACATTTTCCACCCAGCTACCGATCGCGCTGTGGTCAGGCAAGGCATCTGGGCGTAATGAATTTTCATTCCCACATTCCCACTAGGCACGGATCGGCTTACACATAGCGTCACGGCAACCCAGCCCATTTCGAGCCACCAAAGTAAATGCACCCCCAAGTTAGAGGTGGCGCGGCGCCTGCAGCTAAAAAATGCTCGCAGTAAAAAAGGCTGGTTTAAATATTTTATAGCCACAGTTTAAATTAAAAACATGTCGTTAATAAAGATAAAATGGCGGTGAGATTGTTTTTCAATCAGGCGACAAAACAAACAGCAATAAGAAGCACAATACACTAACGAACGTTAATGGTAATGATAGTTTTTTTGGGAGAAAATCGAGGTGTTTTGGCGAATGTCAGTGCTTGGTTGTGCTGGACAGACGAACGAATGGATTAAACAACGTATAAACGTTTGGATTTTATGATCGCAGCGAAAACATTCGTTTGGCAACATAAAGTGATTGTTGATGGAACGTACTCACGCGAACTGGCAATGATGGTAGATGTGAAGAGCGCTTGTTTGTGATTAGTTTGACACTTACCTGAAAAGAGAAAAAATAAAAATATGTGTTAAAATCATGGTGAGAAATTTGATTAATATAACTTTAATATCAAAAAGAATTTTAAAAACTAAAAAATATATATTTTTATTTCATTTATTGTATTTTTGTTTTATTTCATTCATTTTATTTTATAAAAAATATCAGAATAAAAAAATACAAAATAAAAGAAAGCAAAGCAAACAAAATCGAAGACGTAAATAAAATAAAAAGTAGACATAAAATAACAAGAAAACAAAATAAAAAAAAAATAAAATAGTTTTTAAAAAAGTAAAATTGAATCCTTACTAATAAATTTTATAAAGCGGGTTTGTTTGTTTGTTACGCTTTCACTCTTTCACCACTCAACTCAACCAATTGTCATGGAATTTTGCATACGGGTGTCATTTATTGAAGTTTAAAACATATGATAGCTTTTATCTCGATCAGGTTTTTGGGCAAATTGCACTAAATCGAAATTTTCACTACCGCTAAGGCTTTATTGGTAG
Source organism: Rhagoletis pomonella (assembly GCF_013731165.1). Taxonomy (NCBI): domain Eukaryota; kingdom Metazoa; phylum Arthropoda; class Insecta; order Diptera; family Tephritidae; genus Rhagoletis; species Rhagoletis pomonella. The sequence continues at coordinate 95,988,175 of NW_023458557.1, read as the reverse complement.
TGCATTTCAAATTTGACTAGTACTACACTAGAATTTAAAAAGGTTGTAGTTTGAAAATATTTCGAAGAGAGTTGCCACCTGCTTAAAAAGTGGGATTTAATTAAATTATACACAACAATATCAACAACAACAACAACAATATGAAATACTAAAACGAAAGAGTGTTGACGAATCTTTTGTTGCAACATTTAGAATATTGTTTTGGGGTATGAAGAGGGTTGCCACCTGTTAGGTACAATATTAAAATCAATTCAAATAATTTCTTAAGTTAAATGGACTATTACAATATGGGCATCAATCGAAACGTGTTTGAAAATGCCTTATTTCTAAAGGACATTTGAGAGAGTTGCCAACTGTATAAAAAATCAAATTGATTGAAGAATTTAGGAAATTAGGTGATCAAAAAAAATGTATAACAATACAAGTATCAGACAAAATAGGTTTAAGAAAGTTGTAGTTTGAAAATATTATCAAAGCGTTGCCACCTGTTTGAGAAGTCAAGTTTAATTAAACTACCAATGCATGTGAAACGAAATAGTAATACAAAAAATTTTGTTTGAACATTTAAAATATTTTTGTTTAAAAACAAATAAATTCACCTGTTATTAAATCAATTAAAAAGGTAAATTAATTATTACAATATGGGTATCAATGGAAATGGTTTTGAAAGCGCTACATTTCTAAACTACAAGTATAAGAGTTGCCCATATTTAAAAAGGTAAACTCAACTTCAATGAAGGGAATTAGATAATTGAAATATGTTGCACAATATGGTTGCCAGGCCCCAGGTTTAAAAAGGTTTAATTTGGAAATAAAAAAATGCAAATGTGAGAATATCTTTTGTTTTTGTCTGAGCCTTAGTATGTTGAGTTTTATTAAAACCAAATACTCCTAACGTAACACGAACAAATTTCATACACTCAGCGTAGCGGGTAAGGGAAAATAGTTATATAATATAAAATCATTTTCTTACAACTTTAGCATCATAATTAATTAATTTTATACGCTTCCTTTCTTGTTTTAAGTTGTGAATAAGTTTCTTTGCTACACATTTGCCAAAAAAAATACAATAAAGCTATTTTTTTCCATTAAGCAAATTTGCAACAAGAAAATATGTATATATGTATTTAAAGAAAATTATCCTCTTAAAAAGTGTTCTACATGAGATAAATGGAATGAAATTAATTTCTGTAATTTTTTCACTTTTCACAGTTAACTACCTGGTTTGATAAATGAAATTACAAACCCGTTTCATATCACACCTCATTTCCTATAACCTAAAAAATCACCAAGTGACAAGCAGGTGTGGGTTGTGTCAAAATAGCTGATTGAACGCTATGCGCCGAGTAGGTTTTGCCTCTTTTTTATTTTCAAAAGCGTCAAAAGCGGACATTTGCTGTGCAATCGTCGCCCACAACGCTGCCACTATTTTTTCGATTGCTGCCTTGCCACCTACTTAACACAAGTGTGAGGCATGTTAGGCAGAAATTCATGCAGAAAGTAAGTATGTAACACACTTGCCTGTCAAGCAATTTTTTTTTAATTTTTGTTTATTCGTTTTTGCACATTTTGAGGCACTTTGCTGTTTTAACATTGTCGATTTTTATTTTGAAATTTTATTTATTAAGGTTTTTTTTTTTTTGTGAAAAATTTGCAACTGTATTGTGCAAAAAGAAAAAAGAACAGCGCTCTATTTCTTGGCGTGTCGTAAAAAAATGCCGTCAAATGCGGAGAACCTGTTTAACGCGTGGCAGGCACATGTTGCAAGTACTCAAGCTACATACATACATACATACATGCATACATATGTACACACATCAGTAGATCAGTGTTTACCTAATTTTTAAATATACTTCATACAAGATTCTACTTGTGAATATGTATGTAAGTATATTTTTTGTATACTTTTTATTTATTTACTGTCTAACTCGTTTTCTTTGTAACGCATTTTGCATAATTATTATTTTTTGTTCACCAATTATGTGTAATATTTTTCTTACGTATTCCATTTTTATAGACTTTTTATCGGTAAGTCTGCAGCAACATCATAAATTAAGTTTTCCCATAAATAAATAATAAAATTTTGTTAAATTTTAAATTGGCGCTATTTTAAAAATGTTTGTATTTTTTTTAAATTAGTTTTCAAAAAATAGTAGCCAGCAATAATTTTATACTCTATTCGCCTGTAATTATAATTTATGAGATGAGGGAAAAATTTTGAAGTTGGCAAAACAACATTACGATAAGCAAGTGCTGAAAGGCAGTTGAAATCGCTGTAGTTGCAAAATTGATTTGGTGGGGCATTTAGGCCAACAGCCACTTGAGAGTGAGCGTCAAAATTCAAAACTATTTCATTAATAATATTTTTGCATAAACATAGTTTCTTTACATTCTGATTAAAAAAACATTTTCGTACAGCACATATCGTGCTTTTGTATGTACATACGGTATCGGTCATATCTATAGCACGCCATTTCAAAGTGAAATTGTTTGCCACTATTAATTATTTATTTATTTTTAAGAAGCTTCAATTAAAATATAGTTCATTCTCAGACAAACTTCATATAAAGTCAAGTTTAACAATTTGTAGAAAACTACAGAATTTTTTTTAGTACACAGTTTTTTAGCCCCTTCAATTTTAATTTGATAATTTGCAAATCTCAAGCGGCTACAAATTACCGTTAATTTTTTAGAATTCATTTGTCGCATCGGATTTCTATAATGAATAAACTCAATTTATTTGTATGTATGTATATGGAAAAAATCCGCAACACCTTTGGCGAAAACAATTCTAAAAAATCAACGGTAACTTTTAGCCATTTCAAACTTGCACATTATCAGACTAAAATTGATTGGACTATAAAATTGTGTATTAAAAAAAATTTCAACACTTCGGAGGAAAAAGTTTGAAATTTGAGTGAAAATGTGTTGCACCTTTTTGTAGTTTTCTACAAAATTTTAAACTTGGGTTTATATGGGTTTTATTAGAGAAAGAACTGTATTTAAATTGAAAATTCTTAAAAATAATTAAAAAAACATAAGTGGCACACAATATCACTTTGAAATGGCGTGCTATAGCCATGACCGATACTGTATATGTGACCGCATCTGAGAAAACGGTGTTATTGTAATCAACTTTTCTAGAAAAATGCTTTTAAAGTAATTTTTAACATATTTTTGGGTTTAAGCTAAAATAATACCAGGGGGTGAGAGCATTAAACTTCGGACTTTACTTTTTCACTGCATTTTTTGACCACCCTAATGTACATATTATGTGCACACACCCACACACCCACACACACACACTCAATTAAATTAATTATTTTTCTCATATATATAAATACATACTTATGTATGTAACTTTTCAATCCTAATTTTTCGGGTCAAAAGAAAGTCTCCGATTAAATTAACCACAGCGGCTGATAATTGTATTAAGACACTCAATAAAAAAATTTATTGTGCCAATTGAACGGCTAATGAGGGCTTTACGTAGATAAGAAGCTAAGTAGGCTTTAGTTAACAAGCTGAATTGTGTTTGGGGTTTTTTTTGTTTTTTTTTTTAAATAAATACATATTAAGTTAAGGTCACAAGAGCATTGATAATTAAGAAAACAACGTGCAGCGGCTATTATGAAAATTATGAATGTGTATATATGTATGCATGTATGTTGGTATGATGTGATTCGAAAAGATGCATATGTCAAGCATACGAAATGGTACTAATGCATTTTGTTGCATATATGTATACTCGTAATTTGTATACATACATATGTATGTGTGTATGTAAATGTGTATGCATAAAAATAAATAATATTTTTTCCGGTCTTTTACGATTTTTTCTTTGATTCATTTTCGAGTTTTGTATTAATAATTTCTGCTCAATTAAATATGTGACAAATGGTTGCTGCCCCCGAAAGCGATGCCTGACGTATACGATTTCGAACAAATGCCAAATGAAATTGGACATAAATACTTAAATATTTATATATGTATGAATGTATGTACGGCAATCTGCAGGGCATTCGAGATTAGTAAAGGAAATGCAGGTCGCGGCCTTAAAGCGTGGAAATTTGAGAGTTGCAACTGGAAGTAATAAATCAAAATTACATTCGAAACGAATGTAACATAAAATATTTAAAAAATATAATTTGGTTGGAAGAAGTATTTTGGAAACATGTAAAATTTTGTAAAATTAAATCAATGGCAAAAACAATAAACGGTTAAGTCACCGAAAATATCAAATTCACTAGCACACGTTAATTAATTGCATTTTCAAATTGAAAATTTTCTACTACTGAACAGGAAAAAATTTCACCTCACCATGGGCAGAGAAAGTGTAGCAATACTTGAAATTGTGCTAACCCCTTTCGAAGGGAACAACAACGGTTAACCATGCAACTGCCTTGTATATGTGCTGCCACCAACAAAAACCACAAATGTCAACGTTAGCTCCATCAACACCAACACTAACTCAAGTCAAGTCATCAAAATTTACAGCAGCAACCATGAGTGGCATATCTACACATAGAGGCATATGTAGTGCCAGTCTTTTTTTTTTTATACCAACCAAGCGCGTATTTGATATGGCTAGCTCAGCTGATATCTGGCACCAAGACTCTTGACAATTGACTTGAACATGCATGCGGCTTGATTCGGTTTTGGTTTCGTTGGCTGCAGCGCGTGGCAGCTGGAGAAAACTTAAATGGAATTTCACTCTTCAATTCAAGCGCGACACGTGATCTCTAAACCATAAGCCGCATGGTTTTTATATGCAACCTTCGCCTTCTCAGCTTATCTTTCACAGTTGCATCTACTTTAATTGATATATTAGAGGCAGCCGCAGCGCAAGTCACACTGGGTCACAGGGCTGACCGCAGCGGACATTAAGCTATTAACAAAAATTCGATCGGTTCGTTTGTGGGTTTATTTAGGTAGTGTTATGTGGCAATTTTTAATATTTTGAATGAATCCTTTTTACAAAGATTTTAAAAACCGATCAGTTAACATACAAACTAACTGGACAAGCTATCCTCGAAGTGGTTTCTTCGAGCAATGAGAGTATTGAAGCCTCTTTTAATTACTTGTGGTGTGCTATTGGACACTAAACAATACAACGGGCTTCGCATTAGTGCGAGAAACCCATGACAAGTGCAGTTCCCAAGGGGTTTCTCGAGATTTTCGTATTAATAACTGCGGTAACTATTTGAATGGCGATAAGCTGGTATTTATCTCTCTGCATGTTTGCCTATGGGCCAGTGACCCTTAATTGTTGCTAAATTTCTAAATACTTCTAGCCTTGATCTATTAAGCAGGTCTAGTGTATTTGTCCTGTCCGGCCAGAGTTCTAGCTATTTTGCAAGTCCGTATGTGCGACCACCTTCTTCATGCCAGTTCTTGCAATAGCCTTGAATTCTTTAAAATATATTCTTGCCTTCGCTAATTCATCGGTCTTCTCATTGCCTTCGATGTTCCTATAGCCGACAACCCAGACAAGAGAGCCGCTTATTGAAGCAGACACTGAACATAATACCGTTTTACACTTCTGGACTAGCTGGGCCTTTTGGATGGGTGATGCTAGTGCTAACAGAGCCGCTGTCAGAGGCTGTCAGAGTATATTGTTGCTTTCTTAATACTGCCAATGCCTTCTCCTAGAACCGTACAAGCTCCAAGGATGGCTAAGACTTCCGCTTGAAAGATGCTTGCCTCATTCCCTGGACGGAGAGACAAGCAGATGCCGAGTTCATCGGAGTATACACCTGCGCCCACACCACAGGCCATCTTTGAGCCATCGCGTCGGTGTAGAGAAAGATTGCCTCCTTATAGGCCACTATGCCCCTCCTCCCCTCTCTTATGGGTGGGATTTTCACCTGTATGTTTTTAAAACTAAACTGCATCTGGTGGGTCTTTTGCCGGGTTTGTATTTCTTTGATGACCGTCCCGTGCCTGATGTACTGTTGAACGGTTTTTCGTCATTCCTTGTCAATTTTAGTTCGGAGACGAACCGGTTTCGGCGCTGTACCATCTTTAGTGTAATTTTTTGTTCCACAATACATCATATGGTAAAGGCATCAGCATACATTTTTCCTCTGGTGGTTTTGGATAGAGAGTTATGGCTGTCCACAACTATTATTTGCCTGGTGAAAGGCATAAAACGCTCTGAAAGGAGTTTCTCGTGAAATAATTACTGATTCAGAAGTGAGAAAAGGTGAAGAGAAAAGGCGTAGAATTCAAATTTTTTCGCGTATCGACAGGAGACTGCAACTCTGTTCGAGCGGTGAATATAAGTCAAAGGGAAAATATAAATCGATTGTTAGAAAGTAAAATACAAGGTTTTTGAATTTTAACAAGATATTTGGACGAGAGGAAAAATGTGATAAATATGAGAAGATGAAAATTAATGTCGATGATATATTGCTATTCCAAAGAACAAAAAGCTTTGGTGCGTATCTCTCGGAGTTGATTCAGAAACTCATGGGGGGGGGTGGGGGCTGAAATGTTGAGTAAGTTAGTAGCATGAATGAATGCTCAGTTCATGGTGCTAGTCAGTATTTTCTAGAGCTTGGAAACATATAACCACTAGCCGTGAATTCAGATTGATAATGTCAAGAGACAACAAAGGTCCTTAAAATTTTAAACAATCAGTCTTTCAAAGCGTAGTATCCAGAAAGCCTGTTTATGACAGAGAGAGCTTTTGTCTTGCGCCACGTGCATTCTAATACAATACCAAAAAAAAGTCGCAATTTTTTCCGCAGGAATTTTAAATGTATTATACTTTAAGATTTTCACCAAAATATTTCCGAAAATATTCAGATTTACGTGAGCTGTGTATTTCTCCTGACACTGCCTCAGATGATAGAAGAGTTTAGGCATAAAAAGAGCATAAAAATGTTTGAACATTTTATCAACGGATTCAAAATACTGAGATTTTTGGAAATGGTTTCAAATCAATCCAGCTCACGAAAATATAAATATTTTTCGAAATATTTTGGCGAAATCTTAAAATATAATAAATTTTTTAATTCCGCTGAAAAACAATTCCGATTTTTTTTTGTATGGTGAGTGATGCACCTTAATGTATAAATAATCTCAAACAGGATTACGTAAAATTCTGTTACAAAAGAATGCAGCTCAAAATTCATAAAATAACCCGACTGGAAATTTTATAGACAAAGCCATGAAATTGTAACAAAATGATGGCTAGATTTCCATAACCGAGATTCTCATTGCAGTGCCAAAACAGATTCTGGCATGGAAATCCCTTCTACAGATAATCTATTCCGGCGCTTAATAGATTTTTCTAACAATCTTCTCACCCAATATAATCTGAACAAGCGCTAGCATACAATAATTAATCGGAGATAATCACTTTTTGACTGGCACTACCACGCAATATCTTAACTTGGGTAACCAATCCAGGCGCTGGGTAGATTTCTCTAGTACGTTTAAGTTGGAAGCGCCAGGCCAGTATCTGTTATGCGACAGCCTCAAAAGGTAAACCGTGACGGGCATAGGATAACAAGTTTATCTTCTTAGAGCCCAGACTGCCTCCAGAATAATAGTTTCCTTTTGAGATAATCACTTTTGGTGTTGGAAAGATTTTTTAACTGAGATACGTTTTAGCAGTGCCTAGACTGTATGTATCCTACTAAAATCTGCCTGCAGTAACCAATCCTGTTGCCAACAATTCTTAGAAACGCCCTAGCGCATGTCTAACACCTCGATACTTTTCTTGACGGGCGCCAGACGGAAGAAAGCAAATCTGATCAGCGCCTGTCCAAAATTCAGATTTATAACCGGCTGCGACGATATAGAAAAAGGATGGAATAAAAATATGGACCGGTTTACATCCTTTAGTATTATCTACAAACATACATATCTCGAACGATAGGCCGCACCAACGATTGGTCTCCAGACGATACCGTCTCTGCTTGCAATTTCGCTTAACTCGCTGACCTTGGTCTAGCTTTACGTCGGTAACGTTGCAATCGTCTCTGTAACGTTTTAAACGGCTAGAATGATCTTGCTGGACTAATTTTTTGAAGCATTCATCTGTAGAAGAATCGTTCGTGCGGCCTATCGTTCGAAATAGATAATAAGGCCGTTAATTAAAGAGTCAACCACACACTTCATAATTTGTATAGCATCAAGTAATAATAATTTTCTGCACGAAAAGCATTGGAAAGCAATATTTTTAATGCCTGAATGGCAATCATCGTTTATTGCATGCGGAACCCAATTCTCGCAACTTACCCCTTGGCCTTGGACGCTGCTGGGTGTGCACTGGTATGAAGCGATGCGGCACCAGACGCACGCCTGGTGGACATGGCAGGGTGCCAATATTACGATACACCACAATGTCGGTGTTGCCCTGTATGACAACGTGATCTTGGCGATTCTGTATGGTTGTGGTATCGTAAACAGTGTGCTGGGGCGGCTGTGGCTGGGGCTGTTGCTGATGATTATAATGCTGTCTAGACGTTATGCTGCTTGAATTGCCGACGTAATGATGCTGTAGCTCCTCTGGTTGTTGTTGTTGTTGCTGCTGTATATGTTGTCGTATTGTTGTTGTTGTATTCGTTGTGATATGCTGATGATGATGTTGATCGATGGACGTGCTGACGCGCAATGTTGTGGCGGGCGTGTCGGGTTGCAGCGGCGGCTGCGACAGGAAATGCTGGCTTTGAAGTTCGCGCTGGCGATTTTCGCTTTGTGGCAGGTGTGCTGGTAGCGGCTGTTGTTGTTGTTGTTGCTGTTGTTGATGGTGATATTGTCCTTCGCGTGGGTTATAGGAAAATTGTTGTTGCTGCTGCGTTTGATGCAACCTTTGTTGTTGCGGCAGCGCTGCTTCTTCCCTTCGCTTCGCCTCGTCAACAAATTTTTGGTGCTGTGGGCGCTGCTGTTGTTTGCGTTGTAGTTGTTTTTGTTTCTCCTGCTGCGCTTGCTGCCTTCGCACATTCTTTGGTATACTTTCTGCGGTTATTCGTTGCAGTTGCGGCTGCTGCGCGCCCACAGCTAACATGTTGCGTGTTGCATGTGTTGCATTCGGTTGCATGTGTTGCAGCAACACTTTTCGTCGCTTGCCCTTGTAACGCTGCCCCGCTGGCGTTGCTAACGCTGTGCGATTTTGCATTTTTACAGGATATTTGCGACGCAACTTACGCTTTGCCGGTTGTGCTGTCGCCGCAGGCAACATTGTTGCTGCAACATCATTTTGTACAATTTCATTGTTAACACTTAGAGTAGGATTAACACTATTTACACTAACACCAGCGCTGGCGGCACTATTATTTACAAGCTTCGTGGGACTCTCCACGAACGAGAGCTGATTGGCACTGGATGCGCTGTCATCCGTCAACATGTTGACACGCGGCAAATGTTGCACGACTTGCAGTATGAAGAAGAGCAGCAAAATGGGGCGGCATAATCGGCCCATTTGCCGTGTATTATGATGGCACTTTGTTGGTTTTCGTTTATCGCGTTGTTTTTGTTTGCGCGCGGCGTTTACACCAGCGGCTGCTGGGCCACATAGCAGATGCTTCACATCAGCGGCAAATGTCACGCTGACACTTCGCTTGACAAGCGCTGTCATTTTTAGTTATTTTTGCTTATGTTATTCTAAGTTTATTCGAAAGCATTAGTTGCACTTTGAGTGAAAGCATATTGAAATATCGGCCGCGTCACATTCACTCCACTCGTATATGAACTTTGAAAAAATAATAAACAAAACGAACGATTATAGATTTTGTCGCACACATATTATAGTCGCATTTAAAAGTCAATAACTTTTGACATTTGCCTTTGACAGCTGCAGTGTTGAATTTTTATTGAAGTGGACTGTTGGCTACCGCACAATCCGCAGTCACCTGCCGCCTCGCGTACAACTCAATTAATTCTCACTAATTTACAATTTATTTTCCCTCAGCATTTAACCCACTTTCTAGTTTTCCTAGTCTTGTATCAAAAAAAAAAAATGGCACGATTTCGGTTTTTTTTTTGGTCTATGTACTTTTGCAGCAGTTGCCGCCTGTTGCGCTATGTCGCGTCGCTTCGCGCCATGTGGTAACGTGCAGTACCCCGCGCTGTCGCTTCAACCACATGTGGTGCATTACGCGCAATCAGTTAATTATATTCGGCAAAATTTTATTGCACAATTGGCAACTGCATTGAGGCGCACTGTTGGTGGTCGCAGAGCTTAGAATTTTGTTGTAAAGAAAATGTAAAAATTCCTATGAAAAATTGCCAAAAACTTTTTAGGTGAAGTTTGACTTTTGCTAATTTAGTAGGTGCTGAAAATGGCTTTGAATGTCAGCGAAGAAGCAGACAAGCGCATTGGTCACGTGCAAACAGCTGGATATCAAATGATTGTATAGCACAAGAGGATACGATGGGTTTATTAGAGCCTGAGAAGATCAATTTCACTACGAGTTTTAAAACCGAATTAGCCTCGTACGCTTGTTCAGGTTTGGCTGCTCTACTTTCAAGCGCCTATAAGCCCCCCGATGGCTATTGACATCGCCGGATTTTCGACACACTGTAAACAATTCTTGAACGCTTTTTGAGTAAAGGACATATGGACCAAAATAATGACCGTAGTGTTAGAGCGCGAACGAAGTTATATCACGAAACATGTCTAATGTAGGTGGACTAAAGAATTGATAAAATATATGGTGCCGCTCAGAAAAAAGGCGCTAGACCCACAGCTTGATTCTGGAAAGAGCACAATATGCACAAAATTGTTTAGCTTTAGGGTACGTTCACACAGAAATCCGAGCGAATCAAGGCAGAGCGAAAGAAAGCTGTTGATGTTTACACTGAACGAAGCCGAGTGTAGCTTTTTGTATGAATTCGGCTAAAGATATCACAACAGTTTAATGACTGAGTGGCTAAAATATTTGTTAAATTTTCTGCAATTTCTTTGTCTAGAAATACATTTTTATTAAATTGTTTTGATTTTTTTGTCCGCATCAGCGTCAGGAGGCTGAAAAATCAATGAAATGAAAATTTAAAATAAAAAAGAGCTTTGCTTTCAGCTCTAAAACGCTTCTGAACAAGATTGCTGTATAAATTTGAAAGCTCATAACGGCTTCGCTCGGCTCGGCCCCGCTTTCTGTGTGAACGTACCCTTAGAGATTTAAATAAAATAATAGAAATAGAAAAGTTATTATGAATAATAAGTACTTTCATGAGAGCAACCTCAATATTTTTTATCGGTTCTCTAAAGACAGTTAATGCAACAATTTTAATAACCAATATATTAGATTATATTTTATAAAAGCTCTGAGTCACAGTTTCACATTATCTTCTTACAAAAATTTGTTTAATTGCATATACATATGTATGTATATCCGAAACTTATGACCGCCACCGAAGGTATCCCTCGAAACTAATGGTCCAGTAGAAATAACCCTAAAAATAAAATTAATGACTTCCATAGAACCCAGCAAAGACACCACACCGACTCAAATAAGCGAAAACCACCAGAGATACACAAACTCTGATAAGTGAAAGAAGGAACGTCAACACTTAAGACGATTGGATCGTAAGTGAGCGTGAACCGTCATAAAGATCAAAAAATCTAAGCCATAGAAAATAATTTATGCATACACAACAAAATTCTTGTGAGTTGTTAACATATGCACATACATATGTATAACTAAGCATATAATTCCAAAATTTCTTAAGTGCCAGCAAATAAGTATGCAGATCGTCATACTATAATGTATGAAAACAAAAACCAAATGGACTTACAAAACCCACAGCTGTGCGGCAAGCAAAATTATTTTCCAGGAAGTGCAGCTGCTTTTGAATGAAACATTAGCAATAACTTGAGAAACGTATAGAGTATACAAAACAGTGGAAGTGCGGAAAGAAAAAAGACAATCAAAATAAAGCGAAATATGTAGCTACAAACAAACAACAAACGATATGAACTAAAAATGCTTAGGTCAACAAGAAGTAGCAAGTTTAGCAGCAATCGCAGCAGCAGACAAAAATTTACAAATGTAATAAGAAAACAAATAAAAATAAAAAAAACACAAAAAATCTAAAACAATAATAAAACGAAAAAGCAATAAAATGTGGACTCTAGTGAACCAAATAGAAACTGCGGTATTGGCAACACAAAACAAAGCAACAAAATATCGCATAACGCAAAAATCGTGATGTAATAAATTTTGTACTACCAAAAAATAAAAAAGGCGTAGAAATAAAAAAAATTAAAAAAAAAAAAAACGTTAAAAAATGTGCTACAAAAAAATGTTAGAAATGACCCAAGAAACAAAGGTAAAAAATTCGTTTGTTGCTTGTCTCAAGTTCAGCGCATGCTTGAATGACTCAGATTGTAGTACATAAGTTCTATTCTATTCTATGACGATTGTGAAGATGAGAAGAAATAAAAAAGGCAGACAAAGAGGATGATCAGCTCTTTGATGTTATATGAAAATAGTACAGCGGGGGCTCATGGCAGAGAAAATATAGCACATATGCATTTAGTCTCACCGTTGCCAAGAACCTAAGGACCTTGGTATTTATAACCTAATCATATATGTATCTCTCTTTTATGGAATCAGCAAATAATAGTTACTTCTACGTAAATGCACACCCGCCTTTCTTTTATGTTTTTCGAACAACCATGAGGCTTCTCTTGAGAGTTACTCATAAACTACAAATGTAAGCTAGCATGGAGGAGACGGTCTATTGTCTGCCAGGTCGTTGATTGAAGAGGTTATGTTGTTGTCTTGGGCTCACATACGCTTCCACTTGAAATTGTTTTAAGGAGTTGTTTAGAAAGAGTAACCTTAAAGATGCCTCGCCAAACGACCAGTGCACTTGAACAGAAGAAAGACCTTTCTGATCAGATAGTGAGCTAGAATAGATTAAAAAAACCTCTTGGCTTACGAGCCGAAACTCTGGCCATTAGTGAGCTTTACTATACACCGTACGACTGGAGATTTGTTTGTCGGTCGATGTGATGGAATCATTTGAAATCCTTCACCTCCTTTCGCATGGCTTTGGAACTAACATTTTTGCTTATACTTTCCTTAAATCCCCGAGAAACTCTCTGAGGTGAACATCAGTGAGTTGCGAAATTTCCCTGTCGGCACGCAGCACTTCTTTTTTTTATCAGTATAATAGGTTAGGTTAGTTTAAGAGGGAGTGTCCGTTGTCAATACCCTCATTGAATGAGTGTCAGTAGAAGATAGATTCCATTAATCGGGGTTCCTGTTTAGAGAGAAATTAGGCAATTTTTCATGGCATTAATCTGCTGAACCTATTTTTATACCAAACGAAATTGAGGAGATCCAAGAGTTTCACTACAGCTAGCTCCGTCAGGCTGTTGACAGCGACACGGCCTGCAAAGCATTCGATTTAATTGACAATAGTCAAACTACATAACGTAGAC
>NW_023458557.1:95971271-95974373 GCF_013731165.1 Rhagoletis pomonella | reverse complement strand
AAGTTTCTGGAACACAACATTGCAAGTTGATAAAAGCGTTGTAAAATGGTGTCACCAATATACCGACTCCTGGTGAAATGGGGGTGGTAATTAATTTTGGTTGAAACCGTCACTAGACACGAAAAAAGGCGCATAAAAAAACTTCAGTTGAAGAAAGAGTTTTAACGTAGTTGACGGCAAAGAAGGATGCGTAAACTCATTTTCGCAGTCAACTATGTTTGCGGGTGTAACAGTACGTAAATTCCACAAAGAGAATTGGAAAATGATGCTGAAGTGACAGTCCTTGGCCATGAAAAGTCTATGATTACGCATCTTTTTTCGCCGTCAAAACACTAGCGCGCCTTTATTCGTGTCTAGTGACGAAATTCAAAAATTGTAACTCGTCCGACTGAACAGCAAAAGTGCGACGTCAGCGAGATTGAGAGTCAGAGAAATTGAATTGGGTTCTCTGAAGTTGTCACAGTTCAGCCCCAAAAGTCTCTACCGGTAGGTGAGACGTCAAGTACCGATACTTTTGCCTGCAGTGTTTATTTATTAGTTCTCTTTTGTAGAAGGTTTGACATATTTTTTGTATGATTTTTTCGACAGTTGATACAAACTGAAATCCCAAAGAAACCGCAAGCATCAATTGGAAACTAATATTAGGTTACTAGAAATACAAAAAAAAGCCACTTAACCCTTAATTACTGGCATGAGGTCAACACTCTTTCGTTCGCCTAGAAAAAGTGCTGGCATTGGTTGAATCCCCTCCCCCCCCCGCGGGACCGTTAGCTTCTTGGTACCGATCACCCTGCTGCGAAAGGAGTCGCAACCCCATGCGAATAATTGAGGAACTTCTTTTTAATACCGGAAAGTATTAACAAATTGTAAGAAAAGCACCAATTTTTATTTCGTTGTATAATGTGAGCCCTGTGATGACATCAACGAGGATGTCAATAATTAGTAAAAAATTTAACTTTAAGCGTTTAATCCCAGGATGTGCATTTAATTACAAGTTTGCGTTTTAATCTTTCTTTTTCGAATTTTGAAAAATTTTATTTTTAGTTGTGCTTTTTTCTTTTTATGTGTTACAAGTAGTTCAAAATTTTTAGGCGAGTTTGAATTTCAATGAATTTCATTTCTTAATATCAAACCTTCATATTTTCCCTAGCAAATTGAGGTCACTGAAAAACACATGCGCGCAGTTATGTGATTTATAGCCGTGCGAGTAGTCAAGGGTTAAGATCAGCGAAAGCGAAGAAAAAAATCAATAGCGGCTGTGATAAAAGGCATTCTTCATTTCATTTTTACTCCTTCGCGCTCAATTACATAATTGATGTATAGCGTATTTTTTCTTAAATAAAAATAAAAAAAATTTTTTTTTTTTGTTATTTACTTTAAACGAAAAGTATAAAAGTGTAATAAGTAAAGAACCCAAATCAGCCATTTAACCTTTGTCTCTGTCAGCAAACTTCCTTCAGGCGTTTTCGAGCTAGCTTAGATCACGCACTGGTAGTGTCAGTGAATTAATAGATTTTGTTTTTTTCGATTTCTTCTCTCAACTCTTCTTACGCCATTTTGTCTAACTGCGCTGTTATTAGTTCTTCGCACTTCTGAAGTAAGTACGTGATTTTATGGTTTATTTTCATGCGAAAATTATAGGCAGTTAAGCCTGGATTTAATTACCAACAGCTGTGGCAAATGAGGAGCGCATATGCGATCATTTTGTCTAAGATGGATAAGGGGCGGAAGCGGAGTGTGTGCTTGTGTTAAACACTCGTATGTAAGAAATCGAGTGTAGTGCACGTACGTGGAAGTTTGGCAAGCGGAAAAAACTTGCCGAAAAAGGCTTTTCTAGTTAGCTACGCCTATCAGCGAGTGCGACGGGGCGTAAACTTTGGTGTTTAAGTGTGTTTTTATTTAAATTTTTTTAATTGGAAATTTACTGGTTTATGGAGTAAGCCTTTGTGTTGGATCATTGTTACAATTTTTTATTGCATTTGCCTAAGCATTAAATTTTTAGTTGAAAAGACTTGTGAAACTAAATGTAGATAATCTTAATTAAAAATATATAAAATACGAGTAGTAGATACTTCTTAGGAAACCGACAGTTTAACTGCTAGATTTTTTAATTTAATTAAAATTAGTAAAAAATATTTGTTTTGTAAGAAAAAAAAAAAACAGAGATTAAGATCAGGGGAAAATACGAAATAAAAGTTGATGATTTTTAAAAATGGTTAAGGATTTTTAATTTGATATCTTTACAATCCAAGAATTACTTAGTTACATATCGTCACTGAAATGCAAAAGGGCGTAACAACATCGTAAATGAAATAGAAAAAGTCGTGACTAATATTTTAATTTTTTTTTTTCATAAAATGATGTGGGGAAAAAGTGAATTTTGAATTTTTTATTAGTTATGACGTTTTGCATTTCAACAATGATGTTTTTTACGTCTTTTTGCATTTCAGGTGATGATATTCTGTTTATTTTCATTTTTATTTTTTTCGTTTAGTTTAGTGGCATTTAAGTTTCTCAAATCAGGGGCTAATCGGGCCAACATTTTTGCTTGTAAAAATGATATTTTTTTTTTTAAATTTTACATATCCGTTAATTCGTGGAAAATATGTATAAAAGTAATTACTTTAAAATCTAATGGACTACTTTTTGAACGCACTGAGGCAAACACATTTGTGGAATGCCCATAAATAAAAGTTTTTTTTTTGCAAACTTTACCAATTAACGCATGACTCTAATACACTCGTATGTATGTATGTATGCATATGTTTACTTAACTTATGACAGTTGAAAGGCGATTATGAGCAAAGTGCAACGCTCTAACGCCAAAAATTTGAATAGCTTAGCTGTGCGCAAAGCATGGGCAATCATACCCAAATAGTGGATTTACTAATACTTAACTATATTCTCACAGGTTAAAATGTAAATATACACAAACAAGCCTAGATATATACACAAACCGCCATAGTGTACATAGTATAAAAGTTCATGCGTAAAACATTTATGGCTTTATGAACATTTCATATTTTGTGCTCTAATCTCTACCACATAAGTGTAATAATAATTGCGCACCCGCAAAACTGGTTTCCAAAAAAAAAAAAAAAA